>NC_058057.1:0-300000 GCF_020085105.1 Siniperca chuatsi
AGATCTGTTACCTAGAAGATGTAAAAAATTAAATAAAAAACACATTGTTTAACACGGGGTCGGCTTGTAGTTTTAAACTTATAAACTGAGTATTGGTCGGGACCTTACCTTCGTTTTTTACTTACCTACTTTCCTTTACCTACTTACCTTCCCATATTTACCTACCTGGGTGGCATTTGATCCTCCTTACCTTTGCTTGAATTTCTTTCTCTTTTAGATCTGTTACCTAGAAGATGTAAAAAAAATCACATAAAAAACATTTTTTAACACAGGATTGGCTTGTAATTTTAAGTTTTCAAACTGAGTATTGGTCAGGACCTTAGGCAGACATTGCTGCAACAGGGCTATTCTGTTTGATCCTTTTGTTGTGTGTTTGTGTCTTTTTTCTATTATATGTACATTATGATTTACTACACGCATGTCTTTTTCTATTGAAGCACTTATTCATGTTAATATTATTTTCATTTTTTGCATCTCCCTTTGATTGATCAGCACCTACCTTTTTTTCCTTTTCAGCACTTACCGCCCTGCTGGAGTTCTGTTTGTCTGTTTTTTCCCCAATGTCCCTTAAAATAGAACTTTTTTTAAAATATCGCTTTTAACAATTATTTTAAGCACATGGTAAATTAAAGGGACATTATGGGGTTTATTCTGGCCTCGCTGCTCTCCTGAATCATACCTGAGTGTTTACTTTTTATGAATTAACAATGGTGGTGTCTCAAATCTCCCCGGTACAGGAGATTTAACTCTGAGCCCCTTTGCCTGTCAGACTATGTGGTCACTTCCTCCATTTCTTAGTTATTTTAGTCCCAGGCACTTTGATTATTTTGTTGTTTCCTCTAATTCCTTCCTTTTTTGGTTTTTAAATCTTTTATAAAACCACATAGTAGAACCTGTTGATTTTATGAACTTATAATACAAAGAATAACTAGTGCCAGTGCATCATAACTCCCTGTTGGGAGTTATGCCTTTCCTCACCTAACCCAAACCCTAACCAACCAGGTGACTTTTCTGGGTAACTCCACCTACAAGAATTGTTACAATTAATTCCACACTTCTGCATTGCTCGATCTTCTGATGAAGCCTGGATGGCGAAATATCAAGACCTATTCTCTTCAAAACTCCCTGGGAGGTTCTTTTTAAATATTGAGCAAGAAGGATTTATGAACTTCAGCTTACATTAACTTATTTGTCCTCTTTTCTTCAAAGTTTACTGGGAACTCTTGGACATGGATCTGCTCCAAACAAAGTAAGGAGAGTGAGTGATTAAGAGCCTACAGGTGTGCTTCCACACCATGGACATTTGAAACATCTCCTCAAAAACTCACACTGTCACTGATCAAGTAGTGATAAATCCCTACTTATGAGTTTGGGAAAGACAATTGATACATTTTAAACATTGCTAGACAATCCTTTCCACTAGAGATTTAATAACTTTTCTCTTCTTGGTTTGTGCATTTTTTTTTGTCTTTATATTTTTCAAAATTGTTTTTTCAAAAACAACTTTTATACAGTTTTATGAGTTCCTTTAGGATAAAAGACGGTTGGTTGTTGACATTTAGGGTTTAAATTTGACTTTGATTTTGACTTTACCCATATCTTGTCGTAAGGGGTGCTGTATAGAGGTATGTGGACCCAAAAGCAGATGACGAGGAAGCAGTCTCAAGGAAAAGTAGCCGGATGACTACCGTGTTTATTGTGGGGTGGTATGCAGGCAAGAACAGGCAGGGGTGAGCAGACAGGTAATGAGCAGACAAAAGGCAGATAAGTACCGGCTAGCATAGGTGAAAACAGGGGAGTGAGTCCAAGGTGGAACACAGTTCACAAAGGAGCAGGCCAAAATCCAATACAAACTCACGTTAAATACTCTTGGCAGCAACAACACCATGTGTACAACAATAATCCAACACTGAACAAAGACAGAGACACAGACTAAATACCCTAGGGGAGGTGAGACAACGAGACACAGGTGCAAACAATCAAGGGAGGACCAACAATCAAAACTGGAGGGAAAACACAGACAGGAAGTAAAAACACAAGACACACGGGAAAGAGAATACTACAAAATAAACCAGGAAGTGACAATACCAAAACTACAACATATCTGTACTTAATTATCTGACCAGGCCAATTTATAAATTTTATTCTAGTGAATTTAGTGGAATTTGTGATATTTCCTTCCTTTTTTGGTTTTACACTAGATACATTTTAAGCATTTTTTGGCAGTTTATTGCAGAATGGGTTTTGAAGTCATTTTTTAAGTCTTCAACCATAAAGTTGTAACATAATTGCATGCTTTTTCCTGATATCTGTCCTCCTGGGGATTTTTGCTTTTCCTTTGTAACAGTTTCCCCTTTTAGTTGAATTGTTAAAACTATAACAGGTAGTCCTTTTTTTCTTTGTTTTTCTTTTTTTTTAATATTAACTCTGTTTTCTCCTGTTTTTTTTCTGGAGGTTTTTTTGATTGTTGGTTTATATTGTATGTGATCACTAACATTCCTCTCCTTCCCTTTTTATTGGGAGTAGATTCACTTAACCTACTTGTGCATCAGTAAGCACTATGGCTGTTACATTGGCCAATTGTTTTCAATTGCTGACAGATCAGGCCGCTCTGTGTGAGTTACCAGTCCCATTATCTATTTTGTCTCTGCAGCCGACATCGAATCAGAGTAACCCTACGTTACAGGGCGCTCCTCAGTTACCAGATAACACAAAAAATACTACAGGCAGTCCACCATGCTGAGATTTTGGAGAATGCATCACAAAAGGAGATGTTTCCACTGGGCATGATGCGACAAGTGAATAAATTGAAAGCATTCATTAAACCATCTTCTCTTAATCTGATAACTACAGATAAAGTAAAGCAGAACACTGCACAATGGATGCAAAACAATATGGTCATTCTGAGAGAGCAGTATGATTCAGTGTTGGCTGTGGAATATGAAAATCTGGACCCCTTTCAATCAAAAGCTTTTGATAAAGCAGTCTTGTGGGGGAAAACTAGATATAAGAGAAAGTTCACCAACTCTTCCATTGAGACTTGTAGATTCCTTGTACTGAGCCACGTGTCACAGGATCCTCCTGCAGCTCCCCTACAACTGGATCCTAAAGAATTTCCACCTCTTCCACCACCAGCCCAGCAGCCTTTCTTTGCTTTCTGTGGGATCAGATAGTGTAGAGCCAAAGGGTTTTGCCTCCTGTCCTCCCCCTCCACGTTCACTTCCCCCCCCCCTTCCTCTCACTTCCCATGTTCCTCCCCTTTCTCGTCCTTCTTCATCCCCTCATGATTTAGGTATGAGTCTTGAGGTCCAAAGGAAGGTGATAATAGCTCTGGTGGAGTGCCATGCTTTTAATGATAATGTAGAACCACTCAGTTCACAGTACATCGCACAGGAACCGACTCCTGAATCTTCAGGTTTCAACAGGGCACAGAACAGGGAGAGTTTGACACCTGCCGTTGACTTTAACTTGGTTTTGGAGGAAAGTTTTTTTTAACAGAACATAATGTACACCCTGTTTGCACTAATGTGGCAGTTAAATGACACCATTACTCTTGACTCTTCCTTAGGTGTATAGACTGTGGGAGAAACGGAAACCGCGGTGTCTGATCTGGTGCCGGGCCTTCCAAATAAGAGCATTCAACATCTGGCTCAAAGTGGAGATCTCATGAGAATTGGAGCTGCTCCTGAAAATCATAATGATAGGAGCTCCCCTTTGTCTGAACCTTCCCCTTTGCTGGATTCGTTGTTTGGCCCTGTACAGGTATCGGTCCACCCGACACATCCAGAACCCACTGTCCATCCTCACACCAATAGGAAGATTCAGGATTGGACAGTCAAATTATAATGGGGGATTCAAATTTGGCCAGAGTTCCAGTTTTTAGTGATCCAGATGTGCAAGTAGATAGTTTTCCTGGTGCCATTTGTTATCACATAACTGCAGTGCTGAAGAAGCTTAGAACTCACCCACAAGTAGATAAAGTTATTTTATCAGTGGGACTTAACAACTGTCTGCGCGAACAATCAACAGTAACAGCATTTAAACCCGGTTGAGCAATTAATGACAACTGCAGGTGCCATATTTCCTATGGCTTCTATTTATATTCCACTTATTCATTATTCAAACTCATTACCACAACAGCAAACTCTTATTAAAGATTTGAATACAAAAATTAGAGAGAAGTTTTCCCATTTAAAACGGATAGAGAGGAATGGGTTTGAGGTAGATCCAAAAGACCCTGTGCATTGGACCAAAGACACGGCCAGTAGTATTTTACATCATTGGCACAGTTAAACACGTGAAGGGGGAGAATTATTCTTTAGTAAATCCCGACCTTTCTAATGTAATTAACTTGTGTTCATCTTTTACACTGAGTAGCTTGCAATAAAGTGTTTTAGAAAGGGGCTTGACTTTTATTCCAACTCTGAGATTGCCAAATCGCTTTGAACTAAGAAGGGATCTACATATGTAATAAATATACATCCCCTTACCTTGCTCGCTTCAACCAGAGACTCAGTTAATGGTGAGAGCTATAGTAGCGCGGATACACGAGGAGGGTTATATCACAACTAAACAACAAACATATTTGTCTGGTCCCGACTCTCCCCGTGCTAGGTTGTTTTACTTGCTCCCTAAGATCCATAAACCACCTGAATCATGGCCAGATCCCTTCAAAGTTCCTAGTGGCCGTCCGATTGTCAGTGACTGTGGCTCTGAATCTTATCGTGTAACGGAATATGTAGATCACTTCTTAAATCCCTTGTCCCATGGACATGACAGTTATGTAAAAGACACGTATGATTTTGTCGAAAAATTCAAAAAATATGCGAGTTCCTAAAAATACTTGTGTCTTTAGAATAGACGCGGAATCACTTTACACAAATATTGATGCAAACTTAGGTTTACAGGCGGTAGCACGAGCCTTTCAAAAGCACCCGGATGTTTTGCGCCCTGATAATATAATATTAGAACTTTTGAAATTGACGTTGGTCAGAAATTACTTTGAATTTGATGGGAAATGTTACCTGCAGATTTCAGGCTGTGCAATGGGAAGAAAATATTCTCCTGCATATGCAGATATATATTTGGCAGACTGGGAATCGTCTGGATTTCTTAAATGTCCTAAATTGCCCTCTCCGGTTCCATGGGATATGTACCTATTGGGAGGATGTGGAATTTTCCACTGTCATTCTCTTTGCTGCCCTGAGACGTAGAGGCTATTCAGCCCGCTTTCTCAGAGACATAAAAAGAGAGGTCAATGTAATGTTCCAGACTCTGGATAAATACAAAAGCAGAGACAACATAATGCCTGTAATTCCATTTATAACAACATTTTCCCAACAAATCACGTCTTTAAATTCATCCTTTAAAACAACTATTCAAAAAGTTCAAAATAATATTCCAGCTTTGGGGGAATTTAAAATGATTACAGTTTACAGAAGGAATAAATACCTCAAAGATATACTGGTTCATACAGCTCTCAAAATGGACAAGAGGCCTTTACCTAAAAAGCCTGCATCTAAAAATCAACGATTTGTGAAACGTGCTTATTTAGAGAACCAATATTCTGAAGTGGGCACCCCCATCTGGCAATCTTTTTCATTAATGTACCTTTTGTTATAAAATCTATATAGGGGAAACAGGAAATAGCTTACGAACCAGAATGTATCAACATATGTATCATTTGCGTAAAGTTAATGAATCTACAGCTTTGTACAATCATTCTAAAGAACATGGCCATAACTGTCTTGTTTATATGGGTCTGGAGAGTGACATGAATTGGACCAGAGCACAGAGACAACGTCGGGAGAGAAAATGGATAGGTACCTTGAGGACAATGGAACCCTTGGGTCTGAAAGACAAATTTTAAATCCTAGTTGTTCCCATGGTGGGTTTCATAATGCAGTGTATAGAAAAAGAGAATCATGACGGTTAAATTTATATTAATTATGTTAGTTGGTTCGTCATGATTAAGATGTATGAAAACTCATGAAGCACAAATCCAATTTATATGAATCATGTTAATCAATTTTACTGGCTTAGGAATTTTCATACATTCTAATCATGACGAGTTTTTATATTAATCATGTCCAATTAAAATATTATACCTCAGGAGGTTTATTATTTATGGAAACCCCACCACCACTCGCTTTTTTTATAGAAATTATATTTTATGGCAGGACCACTACTCTTTGATTCAAGGAAGGGAACAAGTACAAAACAGTTAACTCGGTGAGGGAGGCCCTTGGCCCTTGGCTATCTTCTCTCATATGTGGTTCAGTGGGTTTTTTGATGTGTAAATATTTATATATTATATATTTGTGTGTCAGCTTGGATTTCTGTTCAAACTTTGATATATATTTTATATTACTAAAGTTAATTTGATATTTGGATGAATTTCTAATTTGAATCATATGATCACTCCATTTATTTATTTTACAGGAGTAGATCCTTTATATTTCCTTGCATGAAGAATTACTTTTTTATACTAGTACTTATTAATTAATTCTGTATCTTGCCACACTGACATCCAAAATTGAAAAATCTTATAGGTAAAGAATTTTTTTTGGGCCAACCTGTAATCAAGTAGTATTGTATCTACCTGTCTGATAATGAAATATTCTTTAGACATAATAGAATTTCTTGTGTTGTACCTTTTCTGAATATTGGCATTTTTATTTTTTACTTAAATTTGGAGCTCCACTTACCTCTAAATTTTAAGGAGTGGAGCCATACCTAAATTGGAGTAATTATATTCAGAACTGTCACCTGAAAAGCAGAAAAAAAAATCAAATATTAAAAACATGTCATGATTTAGATTTCCTTTTGACATTGCTGTAAATACCCACCATGAATCTTGTAACAACCTTTTAATCCCCATCGTAGTGACTTTGTTTTGCACTAAAACTGACTTAGTCAACAGTTTGTGTTTGAATTGGTAAGTTTAATCAAGAAACTAGACTACATGACTTTGGCATACTTTTTATAAATAGGCTACACTAACAGCTCACAATGGTTTAATTCATTATGACAGAATGAATCTAAACTACATGTCATCGTTAAAATTTACAGTAAATAAGCAGATAATGTCACTATAGTCTTTGAAATATATCAACCTACACAATAGAAGCTATTCTGTTCTGTTGTTGCATTAAAAAAGTTGGAAATAAATCGACCTAGACTGTCAGGGAAAATTAAAGGCCTGGCCAGTTACTTTCCTCTGGCACTGGGACTGCAGTATGTGTTGTTCTGTGGTTCATGCACACGCGTGTCAGCGATCACAGCCTCGCAAACATCAAGTTCACGCAGGGTGTCGCACCCATTCTGCAATGGTTCATACCAGATTTGATGCTGACATTTAAATGACTGGCTCCACAAGCCTAATCCCCAATCTACTGCCTTGGTGAATCACCAAGGTGCATGTAACGACAAAGAACAAATATAAAGGTCTTATTCAAAGTTCATGGTACAATTCTGTTTCCCCTTAATACCTATGGCACAATTTCACCTTGCTCATCTGAATGTAAGTGTTGACCGGCTTCAACCAATGAGTTTTTTAAATCAGACAGTCAGGAATTGCGTCTGAAGGTAATACAGTTCTGTCAACATCCTCCAAGGAGTTTTCAGAGGTACACAGGAAGGAAAAGCTAAAACCAAGGGATAATTTCAGTGTAGGAGAGGTCACAGGCAGTGACCATGAAACTGATCCATCCTCTCTCTATTCTGATAAAAGCCACTGATAGTAGATATGAAAGTTAGAGGTACATGAGACTCAAACCCACTTCAAGGACCTTGAAATGCACTGCCACATGCTCAGAAATAGAACTTAATTTGGTGATCTTTATTTCCAAAAGGCAATCACTGCATTTAATGTAATGGTTGCACAAGAGATACTGTGAGCAATGTCCAAGTACAGAGCATGTGCTGCTTGTGAGTCTTAACACAGGCAGTTAAAAGAAACATAAGCATCATCCGCTGAAGGATGTGGTGGTATACAATAAACACCATATACATCATAATATAGTTTTGCAATATAGCATGCCTTTTTTGTTCCAAGTCTTGGTTTTCTTCATAAGCTTTGACATTTTTGTTGTTCTTAGAAGCATTTTTAAAACACATGTAGTCCTTGCTTTTACTGCATTCACACTAGCCTAGAGCTGCGCTTAGTAATGTGAACACTAGGATCAGACAGATAGTGTGCATACACAGATAGTGAGTACTTTAACATGAGGCTTGGGAGTGTATGTGAAAAAGACAATGTGAGCATCATAATATCACTGTAATACAATCAGTGGCACAGTTCACATTTTTTATGAATATGGTGTCAATTCCATACACGGTGACTATGAAAATGTATTGTATTTTGTGGGAATAATATTGTAAGCTCAGGCAGCCACCAGCATGGCTGAAAGCTGCAGCCAATGCAGAAGTGCCTTATGATGCAGTACCACTAGATGCTGGCTGCAAAAAGTATCCAACTGCATAGAATTCCATTCAAAAAGTCCCAACACTTCTGCAGGAATACAATTTTTTTCACATTAAGTTTGGTTCTGAAGAGCTAATTTCCCTTCTTCTGTGCGTCATCAGGGTGAGTTTGAGAATCCACCAAAGAGGTATTAAGGCGTCTAGAGAAGTATGTTTTGGAGCATGTTTGCTTGATTTGACAGGTGTCTCAACTTATGAAGCATGTCAGCTGTGGTGGTTGCCACTTGCTTGTCTCAACTAAGGTCCATCCAGGCTCCTTACGCTTTATTCAAATTTGGATTTTCCAGGTTGTGGATGATGACTAAACCCAAATCCAAGCTCCAAAATGTACCTTCAGGAACTTACGGTGACCTATACTTCCATGGTTTTCAACAGTCTGTGGATATGCTTGAATCAAGTACGACGACAAGTACACAATACATTCTTACAGTAACAGCACTGCGCTTTATAATCTCAAACCCATCCATCACTTCATTGGTGTTCCGTGTACAGTATGGAACAGTCTTGCATTATGGCTTATCTTCCATTCTCTTGTCATTCATTTTCATAGAGCGCAGGTGCAGTCATTGTACCCTCATCCTCTCAAAGTGTGAATGCAGCACTTGTTAGACAATGTCAACAACAAACATTAGGACAACAAGCCCTGAGATAGTGTTCAAAGAGGTCATGATCTAGGTAGCATTTTTGGACATTGTACTGAGACAACAGCTTAGCTTGGGGACCATGCACAGACAACATGTGGCATGTTGTGAATCGTTTTCATTCACATTTAAATGCACATTGAGATAGGCAACATGGAAAAACAGCATGACAACAAACACATAGTGGAAGTGTTACATTTAAATCAAACTTCTCTCACATGTTACTAATCTACTCTTCCACAGCAGCTTTTTTTGTGTTTATTTTATTTTATTTTATTTTTTTGTTCATTATATTTGAGTAATACATATGGAGTCACAGCACCAAGTTGGAGGTTCATGTACACATGTCAGACCTTATTTATAACACTTCCAATCATCTCATTGCCATCCATTAAATGTGACACTTAGGGGAATAGGATTTTATGTCACATTGAGCGGTGTTATCTCTATCTCATAACAATTCAATATGCTAACACATTTGTATAATTTTGAGTATTATTATTTTTTACTCTGCTATGTCTGCTTTTATCTAGGCCCCAATCTCACACCAGCACGAATCTGAACTTTCCTGGCTGACAGCTTGTACAACTAACACATATTGGATGTGACTGACAGCCTCCCTTTCTATGTTCAAGGATAATTCCAAATTACAACTAGGGTCTAGTTGTAATAAATCTGAAAATGATATAATTTTGGCCATCATTTTTATCAGAGATGCTGATATTATACCTATTATACCTAGTTGCTGAAATCTGGGACCACGTCAACATCACTACAACAAAGTCCAACGAGGCAAGGCACAAGAAAAACAAATTCTGTCTTTCTAGATATCAACAAGGGAAAAGTCTTCTGTCAGACATTAAAGGGGAGTTATTCTGCCACACCATCAGCAGGTAAACTTTGCTGCTTAAATTAATATTCTGATACTATCTCGAAGGGACCAACAAAACACAAAAAATACACATTGGACACAAAGCAATAAGGTATGAGGAACAAAAAACAATGTGCGGGCAAGTGCACACACAAGTTAATACTGACAAAGTGTTAACCAACTGACAAATCAGCAATCGATTTCAAAAAGCAAGTCATAGACTGAGCGAAACACAGATCATCCTCCATCCCGTTACATAAAAAAACACCTTTCCAGATGTGTTAAGCGCCAGCTATACTCCAAAATGGATGTGAATATGGACAAGATGACATTTCTTTTCTTACCACACTGGGTGTCTGCAGAGTTGGCTGTGTTCATAAATGTGTGTTGGTATGTACGGTCACGCATACATTTTGGTCTGCAAGTAGATCCTTGTGGCTATGCGGACACAAAAAGTACATTTTGTGCTTAAATTAACAACAGATGTCACACTGGTAGGTTTATCCTAGGATATACGAGTGAATCAGTGGTGGTGTGATTCCAACAGACACCTTGTGTAATGTCTAGATCTGTGCACAATGTGCAGAGCATACAGAACAGACCTAAAACTGTGGCAAGTGCTTAAGAGCCACGCACAGTTGTGTTTATTGTTGTTGGTTGACATGTATGCTAACATGAAGCAGGAGGTATTGAGTGAACAATTCAGTGGAGTTGGTAAAACTTTGTATTGAGTGAACAAATACTGAGGGAACAAATTTGCTTTCCCCCATTCTTCATTGATATTATGCATCTGGAGCTCAGTAATTACTTTGTTCAATAAGTACAACCCTATCTTCACTGAGAGAAATAATGGCCAAAGCTGCGAAACTAAGTCCCAAGTTGTTATCTTTTAAACACCTATTAGCTGACATCTTTCTTTTTAATATGACCATCATTTGGCATAGAACAATTGCAGAAACCCTACCAGGTCTTGCATTCATACAACACAATGTGTGTCAATCAGATCCATAGGGCACAGTGAATATGTGAAAATTACAGTACATAGCACAAAGGGACAGGTGTTGTCCCTGCTTAAGCACACACAGGAATAAGGGAGACCTAAGGCACTAATGGTGGTATTTAAAACCTCCCTTTTGTAGGAGTACACACTGTCTATGGGCCCATCTGAATATGCAGATCTTTTGATTGAAGTGTTTTGTCACTCTCATTCTCTTTGGTCTGCTCTGGAATAAACCCATTCTGAGGCTTGCAAGCTTCCACAAACAGTGGAAAATCAGACAAGCTATTGTTGCACTCCTTGTCTTCATTCTCATCCTCTCCTTCGTCTTTCTTTTTCCCTTCATCTGCAGTGGGTGTGCTGCAGTCGAAAGTGGGAGTGCTACAGCCATAGGCCTCGCTATGAGGCCGACGAGCCTCATCCGGGATGTTTTTCTTCAGGTCCCGATTCCTATTGCGCTTGGCCAGCTTGGTGACAGAGCTCAGGCGGTTGAAAATGTTGTCCTCAGATGTGGTCTGGTGGTTGGAGCCCCGGTCACACTGCTCGGCCCCCCGCAGCCGAAGGTTGTTCAGCTTGGTGTCGATGCTCTCCTGGGAGGAGGTCTTATAGCTGTTGGTGTCCAGGCTGTTGAAGATGGCGCGGCGCTCTGGGGAAAGCATGTCCAGGGACACAGCCCGCTGGTCCAGGCCCAGCTGCCGTCTCTCCATGCTCCGGATGGTGGCGGCTCGCTGCAGCTTGTCGTGGACCTCGACACTCATACGCCGACGCGTTTCCCGGAACTCTGCTCGCACATTTGCTTTCCACTCTGCTGCATGAGCCTTGATCTCTCCAACCTTGGCCACAGACAGTTATTACAAATCAGTAAGTCAGTTATCAGACCATGTATACTTTGTTAAACAATAATGCTGTAGCATAATGATCAGATCCTTTTCAAGATAAATAAAGAGCACTAAGTAATCCATTCAATTTTAGCAACCTTGACAGCCAATATAAGCAATGACTAAACTTAATCTCATCCAAATCGGGTCTGTCACACATTATATCAATGGTTCCCATTCTGAAGGTTGGGACCCCTGCAATTGATCATGAGATGATTAACAGGGTAGGAAAGAAACTATATTTCTGCAACACAAAATTATGTATTTTTTGCTTTCTTTCTTGTGAATTACCAGATCATTTTACCTTCTCAGGTCTCTACAAATCATTGTAATGAATCAATCTGAGACTGTTTACAGCTTGTAAGCACACTTTATGATCTACTGCATTATATAACAACGCAAATCTAATTAGTTCCCCTATAAAAACACAAAGCATATACAACTAATAAGTTTAAATTCCTTCATATTGTATAAGAAATGGTGGCTGTCAGAATGGTGCCTCACACAAAAGCATGATCACATGCAGTAATTTAACCAAGTTCTGTTAGAGTGCTGTCATTTTTTATTCTAAATTTGAATTTTTTTTTTTGAACGTGGGGAAAAATTAAATGTTCAAACTATAATTACTTGTTCGAATTCAAAATGTAGTCTATAAGTGCAACAGACCGTTTAAAGAAGTTTGCTTTGTTGTCCAGCAGAGGGCACTCTTCCCAGCTTGACCTATTGCATTCCCTGTTGACCTATCAGTAAACTAAGCTAATAAATGAATGAATTACATGTCAGCTCGAATTTGTTCAAACGTTACTTTTTTTTAAGTGACAGCCCTAGTCTGTTAATAGTACAACTATACGAACTGACTAGATTAACATAAATTTAATCAATGCAAACTTCTGTAATGGATTAATTATTCTAATCATTTACCAAGCAGGATGTCTATTTGTTTGTTCACAAAAGTTGCTTTCTTCTCTGATTATCATTAACTGACTATTTTTAAGTATTTGGCTGTTGGTTCAGACAAATAAAGCCCTTTTAAGACATAACCAAGTCATAATCAATGTAATATCCGAGAACAACCAAAACCGAAACCAGTTTTTCACCACCTGTTACTTTGTAAGTACACAGTAATGCTCTCTTAAACCCCATCTCCATTAACATAACATATCTGTATCTAGATACATTGTCTGAATAATGACATATGATCAGTGTTATCAGCATTATTCACCCTGTATTGTGATTTGATCTCAATATGCAAATTAGGTATAGGCACGTCTGGCAGATTTGTCAACAAACGGGGTGCATCACAGGTTAAAAGAAGTGATGTGGGATAATCTCGAGAGACCGCTGTGATGTGTAAAGTGGAGGTCATGTGACAGACAGAGACAGCAAAAGGCATCTGTAGGCTACTTTTGAGCAGCTTTGCAAATTAGGCCAATATTAGTTATACTGTAAGTATATATCCAGAAACAAATCAGATTACATGTTAATACCAGCCGGAGATATGGTCTTAATCTCAAAATGTATTCCCAGAATATTCCACCAACCAAAAATTTGCTGAGAACTGTGCGGGGTTGATGACTTGTGATAGGATTGGATAAGATGTCATATATGTTGACATTAATAGCCTCAATAATCAATCAATTAGTAAACAAAATAATTAATCAATTGTGTATAATAAACACGATTATTGGTTGTATCCTTATTTGGTAAGTGATAAATCAGAAGATGCCATAGCTTGCCCTACCCTGGTCAGGAATATAACATGAGTATCAACATCTTCATCATCATATCAGTAATAATCATTCCTTACGAGAGCATACCTCTTCTTTTGTCTTTTTGGACAGCACCCTCAGCCAGTCACCAATCATGTTCAGCACTGCAGCAAAGTAGGCCAGACCACCCAGGATCCAGAACCACACTAGTGGTCTGTACCACTTCCGATATTCAATCTTCCGGTCTCCCCCTGATTAGAAAACAAGAGATGAATGAATGAAGACATGTGCATCACTTTGCTGCTGCTCTCCCTCTGAACATTTCAAGGTATGAAGCTCAGACAATGAGAAATTCATAGATGAGTTCATTGTGTTTTGTTCTGTAGACACAGTCAGCGATCATCTTCATCATAGGTGATGACACTGTCAGCCAACACAGGCTGTGTAGTCAACGACTGCTTTTCACATTAACTGAATGTCACAACAGCGCAGTGAGGCCTTCATCCAACACACATAAACCTGTCTTCCACGGAGACATCATCAAATGAGATTAGAAGAGAGTACAGCCAGGCCTGTTGTAGAAAATAAAGGCATTGCTATCTGAGCATCATCATGCATAAGCTCTGAAATTAATATTGACTGTGTGTAGAAGCTGATTTGCATAGTTTTACTATTAAAAAGGAAGGTTTGTGGTTGTAGAGTGATCCACATATAAAAACACCAAAGCACTGACTGAAAAGTGTCTTTACTTTCCTCTGCATCGGGTTCATGAACTCAATCGAGAACTTACCCATTCAATTTTATTTAGATAGCGCCAATTCAAAACAGAAGTTATCTCACTGCACTTTTCCCATAGAGCAGGTCTACACAGTACTCTTTATAACATTATTTACAGAGACCGAACTTTTCCCACCAGAGCAAGCACTTTGGCAACAGTGGCAAGGAAAAACTTCCTTTTTAAGAGGCAGAAATTTTGAGCAGAACCAGACTCAGGGTGGGTGGCCATCTGCTGCTGAGCGAGAGAGTGAGAGCATACATTAGCACAATGCAAATTCCACATAGAATTTTTAAATAATAATAATGTAATGGTAGTGATAATATTAATAAAATAATAATAATAATAATAATAATAATAATAATAATAGGAATAAGACTAATAATAATTGTAGCAGCGGTTGTCAAGTAGGAACATGGGAGCAGTAGGAGGCCTGCAATCATAACTCCAGACTCTGTAGCTCCAGAGGCAGAAATACCTGCTGAAAGTGACTGAAGGAGAGAGGAGAGAGACGAGAATGTACAAAACTACGGGAGAGAGAAACATGCATGGTGTAATGGTGTGGGGGATATTTTCTTGAGACACTTTAGGATCCTTAGTACCAACTGAGTACCATTTAATTGCCACAGCCTACTTAAGTATTGCTGCTGACTGGCACAACATACAAAAGTATCACCATGCTCTCACCAAAGTGAGACATTTCTGGATCATATTCATTCATACATTGATGGCATACTAAGTGCTCATCAGTCCAAGGTAACAAATCACTCATACACCGAAGGGAGCAATTTGGGGTTCAGTGTCTTGCTCAAGGACACTTCAACAAGTGGGCTGGGGAAAGCCGGGATCACTTTCCTGAACAGCTGAGGGAAGGACGAGTGTCCAACAGCCACATCACCTCCTGGATGATTGCATTACAAGGCTATGATGTTGAGGTCAAATACGCTCAGAACCACAAAATGGCTTTGGGTCAGGGCCTGACTGAGTGCCAGCACTGAGACTGTGAAGGGCAGGCAAACCCCCAGTCCCTACTGGTCACCATGCCAATGCTCCCTTCAAATCACCAATATGCAGAGATTGCTGCATTTCTTATCATGCTCCACCAAGCTGCCAAGTTGGCTATTGTGCAGCTGGTGATTTGTTCTAACTACACCCATCACAGCTTCACCGCTTCATCACTCACTTCCCCACTTGGAAGGAGAACGGCATGAGAAACGCCTGAAACAAGGAAGTCAAACACTCCAAACTCTTCCTGGCTTGCGACCGACTTGTAATGGACCGCATACTGGAAGAAAATGAAGGGTCATTCCCAAACCTCTGGCCTCGACAAGGACGGTAACGACAAGGCCGACCACCTAGCTAAGCTGGGTGGGGAACAGGGTAGAGTTCCTGAATGAATGGCTCCTGATTTCCCACAGTTGTGCAGTAAATGCCATCACCTGTCGGCAGACAAGGGAAGCACAAGAAAACCCTCAAGCCTGGACACAGATCCTGCACCTGGGTCATTAACCCAACGACGACGACTTCATTGGAATGCAGGAGCAAGGCCCAGCTATTCAAGTTATCCGACAGCTGGTTTTAAACCCTCCACCACCAGGGGTTCCATAAAACCTCTCAACTGTGTCAACCAAGCTGCAAGTTCTCTGCCTCGACCAGGTGCATTTCAAACTAGAGAAGGGCTTGCTGGTTTACACCTTTAATGATAGAGGACCAGCCTGTTGGGTTGTACCAACAGACCATAGGGGGGTCATGTTTACACATCCTGTTGGGGGCCACCGGGGTTACAAAACCACTCTCCAAACTCTCCAGCAGATGGCTTACTGGCCAACAGTGGCTCGCGACACAAATGTCCAAGGATACCTGGTCTGTTGCCAGTTTCAGCCATCTTGACCACTGGGCCATTCCCCCTCTCCAGAGAAGGGGGGTCACATTCCCCTGATCTCATCTTCAAGTCGACTGGGTCGGACCAGTCCCAAAATCCTCTTGTGGTAACAAGTACCTCCTCACTATCACGTGTGCATTCTCCAAATGGGTCGAATGCCTCCCAGCACCTTACGACACAGCTATGACAACCACATTCTTGCTGGTGAACCACATGTTCAGTCCCTGGGGGCTACCCCTTTCTGTTGATTCAGATTGAAGCACCCATTTCACCTCCAGTGTCTTCACCACCTTATATGACATCTTTCGAGTGGAAGTAAAATTTCACATCCTGTATCACCCTCAGTCATCCGGTCAAGTAGAATATGCCAACCATGTAAAACTCCCATTGGTCCTGATGGCCATCAGGTCCACCCCACATCGCTCCACAGGAGTCACACCCTATGAGATGATGACTGGTAGGGAAATTAGTCTTCCGCTGCACCTGTTGTATCACCCAGAGGACATTATTTATGTTAGTTTTAGCCAGTGTAAAAGCTAATAACTGTGCTTTATCAAACCAAAGCCCAGTAACATGGCTGTTGAATGTCAATTTGCTGCCGGGTTCCTGTGTGATAAAGAGACAGCTATTGTGTTTTACCATAGCATTTGAGATCTCTTGTACCTTACTCTGTGTGCTTTCCTTTCTCTCTCCTCTTCACTAACCCACACACATTTACACGTACATATACACACCTACACGTTCATATACACACCTACATACACATCTCCATCAACCCAGATAGCATGGTAGCATAACGTGGTAGCATAGCATGGACATTTTCTACGCTACACTGTATTCCTGCCCATTGTTTTTCCTATATGTTTTAACTTGGTAAAAGTTTTCAGTCATCGGATGTATGGATCTTAAGTGATTTTAAGCTGACTGCAACTTGACGTGGTTTACTGGACTGTCTCGACTGCTGCTAGCTTAGCTAGGTTTGTTTTTAGCCCAGCGGCTATGCTAACCGGTCGCTGTAACTAACGATTTTAAGCTCTTTAGCACGTTTATGGACTTAACTGTGGATTTTAAGCTTTGAAGCACTCTCACGGATTAACTGCAAGCCTGATGGCTGAGTGTGGATCTTGTCACCTTACCGTCTCAAAGCTGAAGAAAAGTATCGCCTGTCTGGAAGCCGAGCTCAGAGAAAAAAACAAGCTCATCCTGGAGTTCTCCACTGTCACCTCGCCCCAGGCAAAACATCTTGCAGTCCTTAGCTCCTCTGGCTGCGCAAGCCGGAATGCGACCATCCCTTCTCACTCCCCTGACTGCTCCACTCCAGAAGTGAACAATGATCCCACTCTTCTGTGGCTCTGCTCCATCATTACTGGCGCCCTGGAGCATGAAGCTGTTTCAGCTAAGCCTGAAGATCCGTGGCTCCTCATGGGTGCAAAACCCAAAGCAATGGCCATTTCAACTCCGTGCCGAGCCCCAGTGGATGCACAGTCACTCGTCGGCGGGGTGGAGAGAAGGCTCCGGTGAGTTCGACTCCATGTCAACCGGAGCACTGGACTGTAGCCTGTAAGGACATGGTTCAAAGCACCCACCTCCTCCACCTTCACATTAGGACCTCCCGCTGGACAACAGGTTTGATCAACACCCTGGATACGCAGGACTTTCCTCCACACTCCCTTTTTCCAGCAGTGAAGTCTTCCTCCTCCTCTCGCTGCAAGTTACTGAGAAAGGTCGTGATCAGGAGAACCTCTGGAGGTATCATTCGTCCTGAGACGGCAAAGAACACCTCTCCTAAGAAGGACTACGCTGATAGTTGGAGATTCCATAGTAAGGAATATCCTCTTCGTTTATGCGGTCACACACCGGGGAGCTACGACCCCCAACATCCTCGAAAAGCTCCCCGGATTTCTGGCTGCACTCCCGACGACTATCACGAAAATCATAGTCCATGTCGGCACCAATGACACCGCCCGTCAGCAATCGGAGCTGATGAAAGCAGACTTCATCCGCCTCTTTAACCTGCTCAACAGCACCGGAAAGCATGCTTTCATTTCGAGTCCAATTCCTACACTGGGTTGTGGAATTGGCCGTTTTAGCAGGATCCTTAGCCTTCATACCTGGCTCCAGTCTGTCTGCAGTACCCATGATGTTGGTTTTATTCACAATTTTAACTTATTTTGGGATCACTCTTCCTTGTTTGCACAAGATGGTCTTCACCCAAACAAGTCACGTAGTCGCATGCTGGTGGCTAACCTGCAGCACGCTGTGCTGTCCTCCTCACGTAGTTGACTATTTACATCACCTGTTTCCTCTAGCTCTTCTTCTTTCTCTTCTCTGCCCACCAAAAACAGCCACGCATCCTCTGCTGTCACTACCTCCCCCCGTGGTAATTTCAGATAGGTCCTTAATACGAAACAGACACAGCCGACACAGCAATAATAATAATTTAATAAAGATCCGGGCCAGAACCCTACCTCCATTCTCAACCTCAAATCTGAAGCAGCACAGACTTTTTAAGATGGCTCTTCTCAATGTAAGATCCCTCTCTAACAAAACGTTTATTTTAAATGATTTGATCTCTTCTACTGAGTTAGATTTTATGTTCTTAACTGAATCCTGGTTACGTCCTGGTGATCACAGTGAGCTGGCTGAATTGTGCCCTCCAGATTATGACTACTTTAGTTGCCCTAGGGTTTGTGATCAAGGTGGGGGCCTTGTTACTGTCTATAGGAAGCATTTAAAGTGTGACCATAGCTTGCAATGATTTTTCCTCCTTTGAAGTGCTCATGTTTAAACTTGGTGGCCTCCTCCCGGTCATATTTGTTATTATTTATTGCCCCCTTAAACCAGCTGGCTCCTTCTTGTTGGAACTCCCTGAGTTTTTACCTTGTCTTGTTTTAAATTATGATAGAATTTTAATATTCATGTTGATGACTCCCCTAATGCCCTTGCTGCTGATTTTTTAAATATCACTAACTCTTTTAACTTTCAACAACATGTGTCTGGCCAAACTCATTCCCGTGGCCACACCTTAGACCAAGTCTTTACTTTGGGCCTGAAAACTCCATCTGTGGAAATCAGGGACATGTTTGTATCTGATCACCTATGCATTGTTTTTAACTGTGAATTAGAGGCTGCTAGTACTGTCTTATCCTGCCCTAAGTACACATGCATCCTTAATGAGAATAGTGCCTCAAAAATCTGTACACTGTTAAATTCTCCTGGCAATGTGTTTCCCGATTCCTCCAACACCAATGATTTGGTAGATTATTTTAACTACCTGTGTTCTTCAACCTTAGATCTCATAGCTCCTCTGAAAAATAGACCAAACTCAAAGACTAGAAAACAGCCACGGTTAAATGACAGTATTCAAAGCTGTAAAAAGGAATGCAGAAGAGCAGAACGCAGATGGTCCCCAGGTCCACTTTGTGGCCATGAAAGAGTTATTAGTCCTTTTATAATAGGAAGGTGAAGGATGCAAGAACATGCCATTTATGTGCACTTATTTCTGCCCATCAGCACAACCCCAGATTCCTATTTAAGGCTGTGGATCAGTTAGTTAACCCAGTCTCTCCTTGTGCCCCTGCTGATTGTGATACCGATTGTGAAAAGTTTCTTTTGCATTTTGCTGGAAAGGTGGAGTTAATAAAATCTGATATCACCCCTAATGCTGCCTTTTTAGATGTGGATCACCCGCTCAAAGATTCTTTGAGCAATTTTTCTGCTGTTACTATGCCTGAACTCGCAGACATCATGTCTCTTATGAGAGTATCCTCCAGCCCTCTGGGACAAAATCCCAACTACGTTTTTATTGGAAGTTATGGATTGTATTGCGCCCCTTTTACAAATTATTTTTAACAGCTTGCTGTCTACTGGCTGCATCCCAGATTACTTTAAAACTGCTTGTGTCCAGCCAGTCCTAAAAAAACCTGGGCTAGATCCCACCCTTCTGGATAACTATCGCCCAATCTCTAAACTGCATTTTATTTCCAAGACTCTCAAAAAACTTGTATCTAAGCAGCTTCTTGCTGCTGTGGAAAACAATAATACCTTTTCCAATCTGGCTTTTGTCAACACCACAGCACTGAGACAGCCCTTCTCAAAGTCACTAATAACCTTTTAATGAATACAGACGCAGGCATGTGTTCACTTGTCTTAATCAAAAAACTTTGACACAACTGCAGGCTGTACAGAACTCAGCTGCTAGGCTGTTAACCAGGACCAAGAAGTACGACCACATCACACCTGTTTGTTTTAGGATTGATTTTAAGATCTTATTGATTACTTTTAAGGCTCTTCATGGCCTGGCTCCAGACTATATTTTAGACCTTTTAATCCCTTAGGAACCTTTACGTAGTTTGAGATCTTCGGGCAGGGGTCTTGTGTCTGTTTCTGAGTCCAGGATGAAAACTAAGGGGGACAGAGCTTTTGCCATCAGGGCCCCAAGGCTCTACAACAGAAGAAATTAGGTTGTCTGAGTCAGAAATTAGGTTGTCTGAGTCATTAGGTTGTCTGAGTCAGTGTCTTCGTTTAAGTCTCTTCTCAAACACATTTTTATCTGAAAGCATATCCTGATTTTACCTGAACTGGCTGTTAAAATACACAAAAGCAATAAAATTATGTATTTTATTTCTTTTTATTTCATCATTCACTGTGGTATTTTATTTCTCTTGTTGTGAAGCACTTTGTACTTTGTGCTCTATAAATAAAGTTTTATTATAATATTATTATTTTATTATAATATTATTATTATAACTAGCTACGCTCCACGCCATCTTGAGGACAAACAGAGCTTGTCCTCCATTTTGGCTCTCTTTTTTTGTTTGTGTTACTCAGGCCTGCCCACCATTTTGGATCTGTGCGTGATGACCACTCACGTGGTCATGTCTGCCATCTTCCTCACATCCCCCTCTCTATTGTCCCACACATACACAAGCACATACACTTAGATACACATACACACACACACTTTAAGCATACAACAATCAGCAAGCATGTATTGTCTTTCGAGTAGATGATAGTGGTTTGTTGGCTTAAGTTATTGATTATTAATCAGTGCTAAAGTTAAATAAATTCTATTGTACCTTAAAGAGCAGTTGCATGTGGTTATTTTGTGTATGTGTTGCAATAACAGCTGGTTGTGATGGTCAGTGCTCGGATTCACCCTTCGCTGTCCACCATATTCATGTAAGATAGTACTTTAAATATTATTATTATAAAGAGTACAGTCTAGACCTGCTCTATAGGAAAAGTGCAATGACATAACTTCTGTAATGAATTGGCATTATATGATAAAATTGAATTGAATTGAAATATCTGCATTTCTAAGTGGATTTGGTTATTGGTCCCTGATTCCAGGGTGGTTCCTCGTAATTATTAATATTAATTGATAATATTAATAATCGTATTAATATTCACAAATATTGTTGATATTTTGCTAATAACCAAACCTGCCCTACCTGAATCCCAACATATAAAAAAGAAATAGAATTTGTATCAGACTTGGACGACATTTAGGTCATGATTTGAGTTGCTGACATGTTCTGATGTATTTATCAAAGATTAATAATATATAAGAAACAAAACAGGTCAGGCATTTCTATGAATGACAAGGTCTCACCTGCCACATAGTCACCTATTCCAACTGTTGTCAGAGTGATGACGACAAAATATGTTGACTCCAGAGCTGTCCATCCCTCAATGTGTTTGAAGATCACAGCTGGGATGGTGACGAACAAGATGCAGCCAGCCAGGATGAAGAGGAGGGTGGAGGCCACACGGATTTTAGTCTGACTGATCTGGTTGTGTTTATTCTGTGAGACAAAGTCACACAAACACAAAATATAAGCAGTGTAAGCAATAATACCTGTCTCATTTTCAACAGGGTTCTAACTGGTTGAATTCCTTGGCGGCAACCCTCTGAGAGGGGACTTTGATGAATCAGTCACAGGTGCTTTATTATCGCATCAGCATGAGCACTGTTCAATGTATATGGCCATGAGGGGGGTGAACCTGGAAGTTCATTAGTTCAACAGGGGGCAGTCACCCCTGCAGTTGGTTTCCTTTTATTTGTACCGTGGTGGAAGTCTACTCTGTTTTCTATTTTTGGTTTGTTAACATTTGTGCCTGACAATTACAAGTGAACTAAGGTTTTTAAACTTTAAAGACATGTGGACTCGCATGTAGTTCATACAGTTTTGTTTTGGTGTGTATTTCAGCCACATTTTTTCAGTTGTCTTGTCTCACATCTCTCTGATGGAACAGATATGCTTCAGTTTGAATCAATGCACTGTCTGTGTAATTGGTCATGCTTCACTTGCAGTTTAAGCATGTAACTGTGACCTGAAGTTATTTTTAAGTTTCAGGTCTATCTTTTTCTAACTCAGGCTCTCTACACATGACTTTCAGCAGAATTACTTTATTATATTATTATTATTATACGTGACGTGATAGTGAGCAGCTGTAACAAAGAGTTTCCCCTCGGGGATCAATAAAGTATTAAGTAAGATTCTGATTCTGATTGTGATAAGCAATGGAAATATTCTGGTGCTATATTGAAATGTTAGCACATTCAAATAGTTACTTTTTAATTTCAAAATTACATCTTGAGTTAAAATGTAATTTTGTTCAGTGTGTTAGGATGTACTAATCTTAATGGATCTTAGTGCAGCTTTTGACACCATAGATTGTTTACATTGTATACCCTGGAAAATCAGACTGGAAAATCAATTTGGCATCTCTTGCCTGGCTCTCATGTGTTTCAAGTCTTACTGAAAGAACACAGTGTGTTTCCTATAACAATACGACATCAAACCTTTCTAATGTGAAATATGGAGTATCTCAGGGCTCTGTTCTTGGCCCTCTGTATCTATGTCACCTCTCGGCCAAATTATAAGCAGTCATGAAATTAATTTCCACTGCTACGCTGATGATACTCAGCTGTATGTGCCTGTACAGGCAGATGATCATTCCCAAATTATTAATAACAATGATACATTTTATTTGAATAGCACTTTAAAAAGGTACTCAAAGGCACTTTACAAGACAAGACAAGAAGACATGTTGAAGGACTCCACATAGCTGGGGGGCACAGGCTTTTAGCACGCCGGGGCTAACTCCATCGGGGTCTGCAGCCTTGTTTGAGTGGTGTTTCATCAGCTGTCCTCTCACCTGGTCAGCAGTCAGGCATACAGCAGAGGTTACAGGTGGGGGAGGGGGAGACATTAGTGTGAAGAGGGCCGTTGGCTTGATGGGGAGGGGGGAGCAGAGTACTCAGAGGAGTTTGAGGGCCGACAGCAGCTGAGTTAGAGGGGGGATGAGCAGGAGCCGGTGTGTCGAATCTGTTAAAGAACAGATTAAGTTCGTTGGCCCTGTCCACGCTGCCTTCAACTCCTCTGCTGCCAGAGGACTAATTGTTCACATTAAAAACAGATTTAAATAAGTAGCTTTTGAGTGCCGTTTTCAAAGAGGGGAGTGAGGGAGAATGTCTGAGGTTTTAGGGGAGAGAGTTCCAGAGGGAGGGAGCAGCAATGGAGAAGGCCATGTTCCCCCAGGTCTGGTGCATGGACCGAATGAGAGGGGTGAGGAGGTTGGTGTCTGCGGATCTGAGGTTGCAGATAGGATTATGTTGGTGCCAGAGGTGAGTGAGGGAGGAGGAGGCTAG
Source organism: Siniperca chuatsi (assembly GCF_020085105.1). Classification (NCBI taxonomy): domain Eukaryota; kingdom Metazoa; phylum Chordata; class Actinopteri; order Centrarchiformes; family Sinipercidae; genus Siniperca; species Siniperca chuatsi. Next base: position 23,895 of record NC_058057.1, read on the forward strand.
GGCTTTGTAGGTAATGAGGATAATTTTAAATGGATTCTTTGTAGAATGGGGAGCCAGTTGAGGTATTGAAAGACTGGGGTAATGTGATCTTTGGTTCGGGAGTGGGTGAGCAGACAGAACACGTTCTCACCCTAACACGTCCAATATGGTCGCTTGGTCAGTGGCCCTCTGCTTCAAAATATGACACCGTAAGTACCCTTCTAGCATAATTTCTGGACATGCAGGTCAAGTTAGCAACAATAAATGTGATACGTCTGGTCAAGTTAGCAATAATAACTATGCAAAATCCAGTTAGACTTTCAAAATGCAGCTTGTGTGGTTAACATTGTGTAACAGTTGCACTTTGGTTAGGTTTAGGTACAAAAACTACTTGGTCAGGCTTAGGAATACATTGTAATTTAAATTAAATATCTCAATAACTGAAGTATGTTGTACCTCATGTAACTGAAGTCACGTAAGTTATGTTACCTACCTGATGTATCGTAAGTACATTATGTAAGTTGTACGTATGTTATGTATGTTGCTTAAAATAAATAATTTACTTTTGGTTGACAGATCCAACCTTGCTGCCACCTTTGTATGTGTTTTCTTTTGCGCTATATACTACGTCACCTGACTTTGAAAACATGTGCGTCCAGAATTGATACTAGAGGGGTAATTATGGCATCATATTTTGCAGTGGAGGGACACTGACCATGCTTCAGTATTGGACGACTTGGGAGTGTGAACGGGTTGGCAGACGGGCAGTTGACTTTTGAATGTATTGTAGTTTGTTGAGGATTTTGGTGGACATGCCGTACAGAATGCTGTTGCAGTAATCACGTTTTGAGGTGATGAAGGCGTGGATGAGTTTTTCAGCAGCTGAGAAGGAGAGGGAGTGGCGAAGACGGGCAGTGTTTTTAAGATGAAAAAAGGCAGTTTTTGTAATGTAATTAACATGGCATTTGAAGGAGAGGGTTTGATCAAAGATGACTCCAAGGTTATGGATGTGTGTGGAAGCAGGAACAGTGGAGCCTTTGATGCAGAGTGAAAAGTTGTGGCAAGTTTTGATGAGGAATTTGGGGCCAATGAGGAGGTTTCAGATTTGTCACTGTTGATTTTGAGAAAGTTAGCTCGCATCCAGGATTTTGTATCTGTGAGGCAGTTTGTGAGGGTAGAGAAAGTGGCAACAGTAATGGATTTGGTGGAGATGTAGAGCTGGGTGTACAACAGTGGAAATGGAGGCCAAGGGGAAGCATTTAGAGGATGAAGAGGAGGTGACGAAGCACTGGACCTTGGGGGACACCTTGAGAGACTGGGGCTGTGTTATAGTTGGATTTATTGACGGGGCGGATCTACCGGGGTGGCATAGGGTGGTAGCTGCCACCCCTAAATAATGCCTTGCCACCCCATCTGCCACTCCAGATTTTGACAATCTAATTCAAAAATATATAAAGCCTATAGGTAAGTTGTGGGGTGAAACTCTGATGTCCGAGTGCAAGTGAATGTATCAATAGATGATGCTCCCTGTAGGTTCTACCCCTCCCCACAACAGGAGCTGTTAGCGACTTTGCGTGCATGCAGGGATGGAGATGTGGGATAGACAGAAGGTCAAAAACTGATTTTACCCATGCATTAATTTAGATAATTAATTAAAAAAAAATGTCAATTAATGCATATAATTTAATGATCTGTTCTGGCTACATTTTAGGCTAAGTAATGGGCTTATGGTAAATGAAAAAAGACTTGGAAAAGATTTGGAAAGAAAACAATACCACCTTTAGATATTTAAATGCAATGCTTTAATCATGTGCCACAGTAATGTAATTTGTTTGAGTTAAAATATCTTCATTTGGGGGCTTTTCCAAGCAAATATTGATATGTGATTGTTTGCGATTAAATCAGCATGTATTTCTGCCACCCCTTAAAGTCTCCATGCCACCCTCTTGCCACCCCATGAATATTTCTTTAGAGCCGCCCCTGTTTATTGATACTAATGAAATGGTGGCGGTCAGAGAGGTATGATTTGAACAAGGAGAGGCCAGTGCTAGTGATACTGATGGAGGACTCAAAGCAGGAGAGGAGGATGGAGTGATTGATGGTGTCAAAGGCTGCACTGTGGTCAAGTAAGATGAGGATGTTGAGGGATTGGGCATAAGAGGAGAATTGGTGACTGATTAGTGCTGTGTTGGGATCTGAAACTAGATTGAAATGGTTCGTAGAGTTGGTTGGAGTCCAGGTGGGTTTTGAGTTGGGACGCAATGGTGCATTCCAGTATTTTTGATAGAAAGGGGAGATTGGAGATGGGTCTGTAATTGTTGGGGATATCAGGGTCACGGCCAGGCTTTTTGAAGGATAGGCGTATGTGTGATTACAGAGAGAATGGGTAGATGAACAGCAGGGAGACAAGCTTTGTGGAAGGCATGGGGTCCAGGGTGCACGTGGCAGTCTTCATGCCAGACATTGATTTCTTGAGTTCAGAAAGGGAGATCAGAGAAAACTGGGAGAATGACCGGTCAGTTAGAGGGGGGGTGACGGATTCAGGGTTGGGGGGGTGGGGCTGGAAGTGGCCAGTTGGTTGTAAATGGTCTCGATTTTTTGCTTGGTAGAATGACAAGAAGGAGTTACATTTATCAACTGTGAAGGAGTGGAAGAGATTGTCCATAGGTTTGAGACGCTTGTTTATTGTGGAGAAAAGGACCTTGGGGTTAGCGGAACCCGAATGGATGAGGCCAGAGTAGTAGGTGGAGCGTGAGAGCATCTTTGTATTGCTGCATGTGGTATTTGTATGCTAAGGTGTGTGCTGTGGGGCCAGTTTTCTTGCAGAGCTGCTCTAGTTGATGTTTCCAGGATTTCCTCAGATGCAGTTCAGTGGTGTACCAGGGAGCAGTGAGGGTGAAAGAGACGAATCTGGTTTTCAGGGGGTAAAGCTGATTGAGGCAGGAGGATGTGTGTTATTGTAGAGGTTTACCAAGTCTGTGGGGGAGATTCTGGCCTCAGTCGGATCTCTTCCTCCATAAGCAGGCTGATGAAGTTCAGTTGTGATGGCAGTGTGTGAGCGTCTGCCAGATGTTGACTGCGTTTAAAGTTCGCTACGGTCCTTGTTCGGACTCCAGTGATGCAACGGGATGTAGTAACTTCTTTAATCGGGTATCAGCAATTTAAGTTTGCTAAAGAGTTTCTCTCTTTTAGAGTTAAGTTTTTGAGTCTCTTTTGCTCTGTCGCTCCATCTCTCTCTATTTCTCCTTCTCTGCACCACAAGACTGGTGCGTAAGGCCCAGGCTTTCTTCTTTTCTAACTTTGTTGTGTTGGATCTCAGAGATGGCATAGCCTCCTTTTAGCAGGCTTCTTTTGTTTCTTTCTCGAATTGTTGGATATCTGCATTTTTTTCAACATTTTCTGTGTGGCTTTGGTCCCACAGAGTCAGTAGAGGCCTGTTGGACCTCAGGATTCAGTCAGACGTTGTCGCATTCTGTTAATCAATGGTCTTGGAGAGCAGCGGAGAAGAGATGTAAGAAATCAGTGTGAGGACAAGACAAGAAGTTGACTCTTAAAGCGATAGGCAGCAGACAGGCAAGCAGGTCAGTCATGTTTGGATCAAGTAGTTCAGGTGTTCGGAAGCAGACACAGTAATATATTATTATTAACCTGTATTTAGCCAGGGACAACCCATTGAGACTGAGGTCTCATTTTCGATAGTGCCCTGGTTACATATCATACATACAATATTTGTAAAATGACAAAAACAATAAGATAAGAAAATAAAAAAAAACATAAAATGTCAATAGGCATGTCATACATACACGTTCTACGCTACACTGTTTTCCTGGCCACTGCCTTACTTATATATTTTAACTTGGAAAAAGTTTTCAGTCATGGGACGTGTGGATCTTAAGTGATTTTAAGCTGACTGCAACTCGATGTGGTGTACCGGACTGCCTCCACTGCTGCTAGCTTAGCTAGGTTTGTTTTTAGCCTGGTGGCTAGGCTAGCTGGTCGCTTTTACCAAGGATTTTAAGCTTGTAGCACTTTTATGGACTTAACTGTGGACTTTAAGCTTCGCAGCACTCTCACGGATTAACTGCAAGCCTGATGGCTGAGTGTGGATTTAGTCAATTTACCGTCTCAAAGCTGAGGAAAAGAATCGCCTGTCTGGAAGCCGAGCTCAGAGAAAAAGACAAGCTCATCCTGGAGTTCTCCACTGTCGCCTCAGCCCAGGAAAAACACCTGGCAGTCCTTAGCTCCTCTGGCTGCACAAGCCGGAATGCGACCATCCCTTCTCACTCCCCTGACTGCTCCACTCCAGCACTGGACAATGATCCCAATCTTCCGTGGCTCGGCTCCATCATCACTGGCGCCCCGGAGCATGAAGCCGTTTCAGCTAAGCCTGAAGATCCTTGGCTCCTCATGGGTGCAAAACCCAAAGCAATGGTCATTTCTACTCCTTGCCGAGCTCCAGTGGATGCACAGTCACTTGCCGGTGGGGGTGGTGAGAAGGCTCCGGTGAGTTCGACTCCACGCCAACTGGAGCACTGGACCGCAGCCTGTAAGGACAGACATGGTGCAAAGCGCCTGCCTCCTCCACCTTCACATCGGGACCTCCCGCTGGCCAACAGGTTTGACATCCTGGATACACAGGACTTTCCTCCACTGGAGGGATGCTCCCTTTTTCCAGCAGTCAAGTCTTCCTCCTCCTCTCGCCGCAAGTTACTGAAAGAGGCCGTGATCAGGAGAAGCTCTGGAGGTCTCATTCGTCCTGAGACGGCAGAGAAGTCCTCTGCTAAGGAGGACGCCACCCACTCACCGCAGCAGTCCCCAGCCACAGCTATCCCAGGGATGGTTGATGGAACTCTGCGGTCTCCACGATCACTGACTCTGCCTCCTCTCATCCCCCAAACTACGCTGATCGTTGGAGATTCCATAGTAAGGAATATCCACTTCGCTAATGCGGTCACACGCCGCTTTCCAGGAGCTACGACACCAGACATCCTCGAAAAGCTCCCCGGACTTCTGGCTGCACTCCCGATGACTATCACGAAAATCATAGTCCATGTCGGCACCAATGACACCGCCCGTCAGCAATCGGAGCTGACGAAAGCAGACTTCATCCGCCTCTTTGACCTGCTCAACAGCACCGGAAAGCATGCTTTCATTTTGGGTCCAATTCCTACACTGGGTTGGGGAATTGTCCGTTTTAGCAGGATCCTTAGCCTTCACACCTGGCTCCAGTCTGTCTGCAGCACCCATGACGTTGGTTTTATTCACAACTTTAACTTATTCTGGGATCGTTCTCCCTTGTTTGCACGAGATGGTCTTCACCCAAACAAGTCAGGTAGTCGCATGCTGGCGGCTAACCTGCAGCACGCTGTACTGTCCTCCTCACGTAGTTGACTATTTACATCACCTGTTTCCCCTCGCTCTTCCTCTTCCTCTTCTCTGCCCACCAAAAACTGCCACGCACCCTCTGCTGTCACTACCTCCCCCTTGTGGACTGATCATAGTGCTGCTATCTGGAGCCCGGATCCTTCTAGTGCCAATTTTAATATTTCTGTGGTAATTTTGGATAGGTCCTTAGTGCGAAACAGACACAGCCGACACAGCAATAATAATAACTTAATAAAGAACCCTACCTCCAGTCTCAAGCTCAAATCTGAAGCAGCACAGACTTTAATATGGCTCTTCTCAATGTAAGATCCCTCTCTAACAAAACGTTTATTTTATATGATTTGATCTCTTCTACTGATTTAGATTTTATGTTTTTTTCATATTGATGACCCCTCTAATGCCCTTGCTGCTGATTTTTTAAATATCACTAATTCTTTCAACAACATGTGTCTGGCCAAACTCATTCCGTGGCTACACCTCAGACCTAGTCTTTAGTCTGGGCCTGAAAACCCCATCTGTGGAAATCACGGACATGTTTCTATCTGATCACCCATGCATTGTTTTTAACTGTGAATTACAGGCTGCTAGTACTGTCTTATCTCGCTCTAAGTACACACGCGTCCTTAATGAGCATAGTGCCATAAAATTCTGTACACTGTTCAATCCTCCTGGCAGTGTGTTTCCCAATCCCTCCAACACCAACGATTTGGTTGATTATTTTAACTATCTGTGTTCTTCAACCTTAGATCTCATAGCTCGTCTGAAAATATAGACCAAACTCAAAGACAAGAATACAGCCATGATTAAATGACAGTATTCAAAGCTGTAAAAAGAAATGCAGAAGAGCAGAACGCAGATGGAAGAAATCAAGTCTCCAGGTCCACTTTGTGGCCATGAAAGAGTTATTACGCCTTTATAATAGGATGGTAAAGGATGCAAGAACATGTCATTTGCAAAACATTGCAAAAATACGATCTATTTTAAATCTTAGTGATGCAGAAACTGTTGTACATGCTTGTATCTCCTCACGCCTTGATTATTGTAACTGTTGTCTGTTCACTTGTCTTAATCAAAAAACTTTGAAACGACTGCATACTGTACAAAACTCAGCTGCTAGGCTGTTAACCAGGACCAAGAAGTACGACCACATGACACCTGTTTTAGCCTCTTTACATTGGCTGCGTGTTGGTTTTAGGATTGATTTTAAGATCTTGTTGATTACTTTTAAGGCTCTTCATGGCCTGGCCCCAGATTATATTTTAGACCTTGTAATCCCTTATAAACCTTCACGTAGTTTGAGATCTTCGGGCAGGGGTCTCCTGTCTGTTCCTGAGTCCAGGATGAAAACTAAGGGGGACAGAGCTTTTGCTGTCAGGGCCCCGAGGCTCTGGAACAACTTGCCTGAAGAAATTAGGTTGTCTGAGTCAGTGTCTTCATTTAAGTCTCGTCTCAAAACACATTTTTATCTGAAAGCATATCCTGATTTTACCTGAACTGGCTGTTTATTTTACTGTATATTTTATTGTTTTTGTGTATTTTATGTATTTTCTTTATATTTCGTCTTTCACTGTGGAATTTATAAATAAAGTTTTATTATTATTATTATTTTTTTAACTCATAAAACAATAACACATACAAAATAAAAGACGTAGTGGTATCACTATTGAAAACAAGCACAGTCCTCAACAACAAAGTTATTTAACAAAACTTTCAATTTGCCCAAAGAGACTAGGCCATTCAACTTGGTGGTCCCTCAGCTGACCACCCGACCATCACACTCACCTCCACAGATGTCTACACTGCACTGAGCCGGATCAATGTGCGCAAGGCTGCTGGACCAGATGGCATCCCCGGTCGTGTACTCAAGGCATGTGCAGAGCAACTCATTGGGGTCTTTACGGCTATTTTCAACCTGTCCCTCGCCCAAGAAGCTATTCCAGCATGCTCTAAATCCACCTCCATTGTGCCAGTTCGGAAACACTCTAGTCCAACATGCCTGAATGACTACCGCCCGGTAGCACTCACACCCATTGTTATGAAGTGCTTTGAGCGGCTGGTCCTGTCACACCTAAATGACTTCCTCCCATCCACATTGGACCCATACCAGTTTGCCTACCGCAGCAATGGGAGCACAGAGGATGCAGTCTCCATGGCACTGCACTCTGTACTCACACACTTGGACAATAAGAACACTTATGCACGAATGCTATTTGCTGACTTCAGCTCTGCATTCAACACTGTCATCCCTTCCAAATTAATCACCAAACTTGGAAACCTGGGCATTAACACCTCCATTTGCAATTGGATTATGGACTTCCAGACAAACAGACCTCGGCTTGTTAGGTCAGGCCACAACTGCTCCACCACCATCACACTCAACACTGGCGTACCACAGGGCTGTCTGCTGAGCCCCGTCCTCTTGGTCTCATCAGCAACAACAATGAGACTGCCTACAGGGAGGAGGTCCAGCACCTGGCCACATGGTGCACAGACAATAACTTGCTCCTTAACACCTCCAAGACAAAGGAGCTCATCATGGACTTCAGGAAGGAGAGAGGAGGCACACATGACCCCATCCACATTAACGGGATGGCTGATGAGCGTTTCTCCAGCTTCAAGTCCCTGGGGACCCATATTTCGGAGAACCTGTCCTGGACCACCGACACCTCCTGCCTGGTCAAGAAGGCTCACCAGCGCCTCTTCTTCCTGAGGACGCCGAAGAAGAACCAACTTCTAACGTTGCACAGTAGAGAGCATCCTAACCAACTGTGTCACAGTCTGGTATGGGAACTGCTCTGCTGCAGAGCGCAAGGCACTGGAGCGGGTGGTGAAAACTGCCCAGCGCATCACAGGGACTCCACTTCCAGCCATTGAGGACATCCAGAGGAAACGCTGTCTGCGTCGAGCCTGCAGCATTCTTAAGGACTCCTCTCACCCCGCCCAGAGACTGTTTTCTCCCCTGCCTTCTGGCAGGCGCCTCAGGTGCCTTCGGCCAAGGACCAGCAGAGTGAGAAACAGCTTTCTTCCCAGAGCTGTCTTCCTACTGAACTCTGTAAGTACTGACAGGAAAGTAGACTGTACTAACAGCTTTCTATTTTCAATGGCAAAACATGATCTATTTCTAAAAAAGAACCCGAGTTTCATCCTTAACTTTTTAGCTAGCTCATCAACATGCCTTTTGAAAGCAGGGCTAGTCCAAAGTGCTTTAGTGGTTAGAGAGTATCCGATCAGAAAAAACATGTCATAAACATTAAAAATTGGATGGGGAAACAGCAGCCAAAGCACGCCAGCACCCTCCCAGCGTCCTCCTAGCTCAAAATTAAATTAGAGGCCACCCTATTATACTGTTTCTCCGTTACTAATTGGGCCAAACTCACACACATAACCAACACCGCCGCCAGGATAATTGGTCTCCCCATACCCAACCTAGCAGAGCTAAACAATAAGGCCATTGCACGCATTGCAACCTCAATAGCACAGGACATCACACAACCACTCAATCACCATCTTACCCTACTGCCCTCCGGATGCAGGCACAGAGCTTGCATATATGTTGTTACTGTGTGAAGTTGTTGTCTGATGTGTACAGTGCTGTGGAAAGGAATTTCCCCTCGGGGACTCTAAAGTCTAAAGTTTTGTCAGTTGTGAAAAACTGGATGTCAAGAAATTTCTCCTAAATTCTGATAAAAGTGAGATGCTGGTCATTGGCCCTGCTGAACATAGACACCAGTTTAACCGAGATACAGTAACTCTAGTAAACTGTGATTTCTCAAAGTTCAACAGCCAAGAATCTTGGTGTTACGTTTGATCCTACTCTTTCTTTTAATCAGCACATTAAAGAAATCACCAAGACTGCCTTTTTCCACCTACGCAACATTCAGCTAAAATTAGTCTTTTTTTCTGTCCTCGACTGATGCAGAGATCCTAATTCACGCCTTTGTTACTTCCAGGCTTGATCATCGAATCGTTTTGTTGTCAGGTCTGCCACGTGCTAGTACTAAAAGGCTTCAAATGGTTCATATTACTGCAGCTAGAATCTTAACAAAAACTAGAAAAATGTATCATATCACACCAATTTTAGATTCCCTTCATTGGATCCCTATCCATGTGAGATCAGACTTTAAGGTGCTTCTGATGACTTACAAAATTGTAAATGGACTCGCCCCTTGATACCTCACCTCCATAAACCACATATCCCATCCCGTGCTCTTGCCGCTCAGAACACAGGAGTCAGCTGGCTGCACTGACTTTTCCTATCGTGCCCCCTGTTGTGACTCTGTTTCGACCTTTAAATCCAAACTTAAAACTCATCTTGTCGCCTTAACCTTTAGTTATGCTTATTCTTGATTATCTTGTACCTATTACCATTATCCATCCGGCAGGTCAGTCCTCCTGGATACATGTTCTACATATATGTTACAATATAATGTCCATAATTTTGTCCTGATTGTCCATACTGTAATGTCATTATGTTGGTCTATTCTGTCCACATGACATCTATTGCATGTCTGTCCGTCCTGGGAGAGGGATCCCTCCTCTATTGTTTTTCCTGAGCTTTCTTCCATATTTTGGGGGGAGTTTTTCTTGATTCGAATCGAGGGTCTAAGGACAGAGGGTGTCGTATACTGTACAGTTTGTAGAGTCCCTTGAGGCACATTTGTGATATTGGTCTGTATAAATACATTTTACTTGACTTGGCTGTGGTATAAGTATTTGTGGAAAACCAATTGTTAAAAATTGTTTTGTTGAAAGTTTACAATGTTTTCATGACTTTGGAAAGAACAAAAACTAACATTTTTTACTTCATGGGAACTTTAGGCAAAGGTTTTTATAATGAAATGTTGCAAATCCAAGAAAAAGTTTTAAGAACATTTTGAAAACAAGTTACATTTTCACTGTTTAAAAAATGTTAAACAATAACAGTATAACCACAGAGGGAACGTTCTAGAAACCCTTTAAAAACGACCCACTAAAAATGTTCCTGGAACTAAAAACAACTACATTATAAGAATGCTGTGTAAGAACTTTCTATTAACTTTTTCTTAGAAACATTTAAAGAGAGTTTGGTTTGTAACATTTTAAGACCATTGCACAGTACTGTTCTTACACCCACAGAAATAACGTCCTAGGGACAATTTCAAAAACTTCTCATTAAAAATGTTCTGGGAACATTTCAGAGCAAAGTTTTTAGAATGTTTGGGAACATTTCTAGGGAAATCAGAATTTAAGAAATTTCTGTAGAACTTAGACCTACCAACTGTCACTGTTGAACAGAAAACCATAGTGGACAGTCTAGTAACAGTGGAGGAAATTCAAAGTATCTTCACAACTTTACCTCAAGGAAAAGTGGCTTCACAACCATGTTTTAAAACCAATTAGGCCCTGAACTTGCTCCACTGATGGATGGCATGCTGATTCGCCAAAGAGTGGCTCACTGCCACCAACACTTTCCCGGGTCCTAATTACTCTCATTCTCACCAAGTCTGGTTTATATGGAATCGTCACGCTACAGATAATCTGTGACGCTGTGTGTTCTGACAGGAATGATTGTACTCCCACTGTGGCCCTGTCTTTGGATGCTGAAAAGGTGTTAGACAGGGTCAAGTGGGAGTATTTATTTTTAGTTCAGTTTTTCTGTGGCTGGCTGCACTTGATTTATAAAGAACCTACTGCATACGTGAAAATGAACAGATTTAATTCCCCATACCTCAGACTATGGAGATGTACCCATCAGGGTGACCCAGTCTCCCTGGCTGTCTTTGCTCTCCCCCTGGAGAGATTAGCCATGGCTAATCGGTTAGACAGTAACTTCACAGCTATGTGTAACGTATAAATGAATGCTTTATACGGACAACATTTTAACTCTTGTTAGGTGTCCAGAAACCTCAATCCCATAATTATTATCCATTATTAAAAATGATGAATTGCCACAAAAGGCAGAGATACCCTCTCTTATTTTCTCCAGCTATGGAAAGGGTCATGACGCATCCATGTTTTCTTCCATGTTACTGCAAAAGTGCAGTTATACAAATTAACTGAAAAAGATTTGGGGAAAGGACTCCTATATTGAGGCTAGGAGTCACACATCACGTAACGTCACAGAAGGCACGCACAAGGTTAATACACTTCAAAATTATCAATAGAGTATATTGGACTCCCTCCAGACTTTACAAAGGCAAGCATAAATATGGTCCTATCTACTGGAGATGTAGAGAAGAGGGTACACTAATCCATGTGTTATTGAATTGTGCTCATTCTGGAATTTTGGGCATTGATACATAACTGTATTCAACGATCCGGAGGTTCCCTGCCCACGCTTATTTATGCTAAGAGATAAAATTCCTTTGTGAATGAAATCAGACTGCCACAAAGCTTGGCAGGAGAGGAGGAGCCAGTGCACTTGAACTTACAGAAACACAGTACAGTACAGTAACAACTGGTTTAAATGGAGGATGATACGCTAATATTAACATATGTCTGCAAGGTAGATGGCTAGAAATTGCCTGAAGGGCTGAATGTCTACTGGATGGATGAATGTTTCAGTGCTTAACATTATTACTACTGATGAAAGCAAAAGGTCTAGAAGGCTAACCTTTAGCCAGTTAAATAAACACATTTCAGGAACAAAATGGCACTCACAATAGTCTCTCCTTTTCTGATTTTTTAGCACTTTGATTCTGAAAAGATTTTAGGTAACTGTATATGTCACTTTTATTCTGACAACAAAACAGTCGCCCTCTGTAGACGTAAACATGGCTGTAAAAAGCTTGTGGTTTGCTTATTTGCAAAGAGGTCACACATTATCAGATAGGTGTCTCAGTCAGTGATGTCATCAGTGCAAACATGCAGAAATGTCCATACTTTGAATATTCATACAGTTCAGAGTCAGAAATCTAAACCATGAGAAAAATGAAACATTGTTCTTAATACTGTCATTAACTGTTAAAGTTCTAATATTTTCAAGGTACAGGTATATTATAGTCTGAAATTAGTTTATCATATAAGCCAGTATACTCCAGTATACCCCAATAATGTAATCATAATAAGGTATTCCTTGGCACTTGTCTCAAAACTGACGTAATTGATGTACTGGTACAGGCAGATCTTAAACTGGCACTTTGTGTGAAATGTGCAAAAGACTGAACTAATCTGAGTGCAGCTCTGCAGAATTACATCTCTTAACTAACCCCTAATACAGACCTCAAGATGTTTCACAATCTGGGTAAAAAGATTTCAGCAGCTTTCATGTTAAAACTGAACATAGAAATACCACTAGCCTTAAGACATCTGAACAAACTGTGCTTAGCGTGTCTCAGTTTGTTAAATTTTACTGGGTGTCTTGTCCTCTTGTCTATTGCTGTTCATATTTTAAACCAAGGGACCACATTAAAAATGTTTATTTCACAACCATATAATTTCCACAAAGCTGAGTCATAGATAATAGAACATTTACATTGTGACTCACCCGGAACATCTTCTCCACCTTGGCAATGCTTTTGACAAATATGGTACCTAGCTGGTCCCCAACGCCTGCCAGGAGGAATCCAAATAACGGGATACCAAATATTGCATACAGAATGCAGAAAATCTTCCCTCCCTCGGTGCTCGGGGCAATGTTACCATACCCTAGAGGAGAAAAGGAGACAAAAAGGGGGTTTAAAGCACTACATGAAGCAAACAAAAGCCCTGGGCAGATTTAGTTACACATTCTGATGGATATTCAATATGCATATCAGACGTTATTCTTAATTCTGGAAACATCTCAGCAGTGGCGTGTCCAGAATTTTTCGACTGGGGTGGCCCAAGTGGGGCACTGACTTATGCTGGGGTGGCATGAAGTACGTGCATGCGTGCATGCACACACAAGTTGGAATAACTTTAATTTAATATTTCTCCTATCTACTTTAATTGCTAACATGACAGTATCTTACAGTTTCTTACATTCTTGTGTTTTATTTAAAAGATAAATAGACCTACCAATTACAACACAACAGAGTGGCATCATACAAATGTACTATAAAGCTTATACTTTATTCTTTAAAGGAGCTATAAGAAGAGAATTTATATTTATATTTATAATATAAGAATTTTAGGAGTAAACATTCAAAAATTAACTCAAATTATCAACAAACTGTGAAAAAATAACAGTTTTAACTTTATGTCAAAAACGTCTATGTATTGTGTTGCAGAGATATCTACTGAAATTAGTATGTAACCAGCTAGCCCCGGCCTGTCATGTCTTGTAATACCACTTTGTACCTCAAGAGGCGATAGTGAGTCACTGTAGCATCCAGTCTGCCCTCATTCCAACATGACAGGACAAAGAAGTAGCGCTGCCCCAAGGGCAAGAAACCACGTTCAGTGGCAAAGAAAGAAGTGATAGAAATAGCAGCAAAACAGGAGTTAACATTGGTATTGCTTTCCACCACTGGAGATAGCTCTTGGTGAGTAAAGGGATGAATTTTGATGCTGAACGTTTCTTCTAGACTGGTAAGTAAACCACTGTTAATTCTAACATTGGCTATTTGTTGATAACTTATAAAGGTAACTAATTGTATAACGTTACTGACAGTGATAATATGTTTGCTAAGTTATCCGTTTGTTGAAAGAAAGTAAGTAAGACCTATGGGAGGGACTGTACACTCCTAATTTGTATAAAGTGCCAACACAATTATAATAAATACTACTGTGTGGACAAAATATTGTATTGACAAATTTGTGCAAAACTTCAAATCTACATTACAAATCTCTTACAGAAAATGTGCTACAGTGAAATGCCACAAAACCTGCCTCTTGTAACACAGCCCAATATACATGTCTTAATTACAACCATCCCCAATAACACAGGGTCTAGATCACTCGTGCAAATCAAGGTTAGAACAAAAGCAATGAAATGTCTGATCAGTCAAATCTCATCAGCTGCCATGCTGTGAGTGTTCTTGAGATGTTAACCATGGACCTGGGTTAGCACTATAAATACAAGTGGGAAAGAAGGTTAAAGAGTAACTTAACCCCCCCTGAAAATCTTGTCTTTGCTGACATCATGTGGTTTAAGTTTTTATCTTACTAAAGTGATTTACAGGTGGACTCCAGGACCCGGTGACATCACTGTTGGGTGTGGTTACAGGTTCAACAGGGCACACTCTGACCGCAGCCAACCCACCTATCACTGATGCTGGGTGTGGTCAGAGGTGAAACAGGCTTGAAACTTTCAACCAGAGAGGGCAGCAAAACCCTGCTTTTTAGCCTGCTGTTAAGTTACTCTTTAAGCAAGCCACAGCCTGGTATTTCTGCAGTCTTGGGTTTAGGCCAGGACTAAGAACATTTAGAAGACAGACATTCTGAGATCATCAAAGCGATGGTCAATGATGAATTAATATTTCAACCAGTCTTCTTTGTTTTCCATTCATGTGATGCTATTAGCAAATATGCAGAAATAATGTTAGCTTCACACAATGTGTGTGACATGTACTGTTTATTTCAAACATAATTTAAAAATCGAATTTAAGAAATTATATTTGCTCTCAAAAACAAACTGACCTTAGGGAACAATCCTGGTCAAATAAAGAACACATATGGGTTGACGGCCCTCTGACTCTGCCATGGCCTGTGGGGTTGTGTTTTGCCCTGGGCTGCTGCTTGGGTTTTGTTTCTCCCTTCAAATTCTGGTAGGTGGAGTTTGTATTAGTGCATCTGTCTAGTCCATCCAGAATGCATTTAGGATCAGCCCTCCCTATTCTTCCTCTCACTCCATCGCTGGTGCTCTGCCTTGCAACACGTTTTCTTTTGTTTGGTTTGGTTGCACTTATCTTTATTTTATACCATACTGCACAACACTTTCACATATCCACTGATTTACCATTCAATACATTTAGTTAATATATTCTGTTGTTTCATTATTTTCCACATGGGTCTGCAGAGAAGACATTTGTAAATGGCACCGTGTCATAGATGATGTCTGTGTTGACAGGAGGTGTTACTATCTGCCTGGTTGGTAGTTGCCATACGTACAAGTACAGGTCTTTATTAGTCTTTATTTAGGTAAGAATTTTGGAGGGAATACATAATTGTTTGAAGTTTCGCTTTAATAAAAGTCATTTCATATGTTTTGCTGTTTTTGTTGTTGTCTGGTGGGAAAGATTTGTTCTTTAGGCCGTAGTGTTATGCTGTAGGGTATGTACGTATTGATGGTCTGTGCACAATAATTTTGGAACAGAGTTCTCTGGTAGGCATAGCAACGTCTTTTTGTTTTTGTAGTGCTGCAGTAAACTTGGTTAAACTTTTTGCTTGGGAGCACGTCTTTAGCTCCAGGGGAGTTGCCAGATTCTGGTGCTTTCCTGCACTATCGTGGAGATGGTGCATAAGTACTTGCCATAAAGCTGCATGAAGACTAGGGATGAGTCTGGGTGAATCTGCGTGCGATTTAATGTTGCAATCCATACTTTTTTAAAAAAATATTTCAATGTTAAGTCACCAGTACTGAAGGCATATGAGTTGGTCCCTGAGGCATACTGGCAGAGGTTCAGAAAGTGCAGGAAATACGAGAACCAGACACACCTTGAATTTACTTGTGATCTGACATTTTTCTCGCAGGTGTTCTGCTCTGGATGTCAATACTTTTGGTTACCTGTGCGACTTGGTAGTTTTACAGCAGTTAAAAAATTCAATACCTGAGAATTTGCTGTTTATCAGTGAGCATTAAGTTAAAAATATAACTTAAGTGGCTGCTTTGGCTGAGTATGTGCTGACGCACAAGTGTACTTTTGGAGCACCTTACTCCAGTGCAGATGGTGCATCTGCGGGTGATGCATATTTTCCTGGCCATCATGTAAAACCTTTTATGTCGGAGTAAAGAAATGGTCATGGCAGGTTTGCAATTTTTGCCATAAGGAAGGACACTGGAAGAGTGATTTGCAATGTGTTAAAAGCTAAGTCTGGGCAAATTGTGGGTGCTGCACAAGTTCACAGGGTTGGTTTAGCTGTGCTTGTGCAAATGCCGCCTAGCTCAACTGTAGTTGATGGTGGGCAGATAAAAGCACTAAATCACAGTAGCCTTGAATCTGGCCTGCCTTTCATCTCGCGGGGTTTGGTTTCCTTGGTTGGTAGTGATCATAAGATCCCAGTCACAATATTGCATGATACTGGTGCAGTAGACTCTTTCATTCAAGCTTCAGTGATGCCTAATTTAAATGACAGTGATACTGGTAACTTTGTTCCTGTTCTGGGGGATAGGGGTGAATGTTTTGCAAGTCCCTCTTCATAATATTGTGCTGTACTACCGTGGCTGGAGGGCACGTTTGGGCTGATGTTCCCAATTGCTTGTGGCTTCCCCAGTTCAACTGAATAGTCAATCTGACAAGAGTGAGAAAAACTATTCAGATGTTTTCTCAGCAGGTGCAGTGACTCATTCAATGTCCTGTCAGGTCTGATGATACTGTTGCTGACTCTGATAAATGACACACAAAGCATCAGAAGCATGTCAAAGAGTTTCACCTTGGGGATCAATAAAGTATTTCTGATTCTGTTTATTTTCATTGTCTAACTTGCCTCTGCCAGTTTCACAGGATGACCTGAGGGTGGCGCAAGGGTACGATCCTTCTCTTAAAGGTCTATTTGAGTAGGTGGTGCCTAGTGAGGAAGTTAAAAACAGCACTGATGGCTACTTCATGCACAAGGCTATACTGGTGAGGAACTGGGTGCCACATGGGCAAAGTTTCAGTGGGCATCATTTTTTCAGATTGTCATCTAAATTCCGTGAGTCTGCTTTAAAAAATGCACATGAAGAATCGGGACCCTCCGGTCTTAGGAAAACTTACAGTCACAACCTTTTTTTTGGCTAAAGTTAAAATGCCAAGTTGCTGCATTCATTAAAACATGCCACAAATGTCAGCTGACTGGCAGGCAAAGTCAACAGTGTCTAAAGCGTAAATTAAACAGACAGGTCTTCATTCCTCCAGTCGTACTGGATAGATGTTAAGTAGTAGCTTACATTGAAAAGCTAAGACAATGTGATAGTGAACGCGTTGTCTAAAGCTCAAGTCAAGTCAATTTGACTTATTTGTTACCTTGTCTGTTATTCTGCCTATGTTTTTCTTTGTGTTTCAGTTCTTCTCTCAAATTATTCCCCATGGTATCAGGTTGCCGATGGGGGACATGGTGTGCTGGGTTTTTGCTCAGGTAGATGAACTATACATCAGGTGACTTTGTACACTCAAAAAAGTAAATGAGGCAGTTGTGCACTTTATATAATTTATTTATTTTCAGTTTACTTAAAATACATGTCTTCGTTAAGTTAAAATATTTTTTCTAATAAAGTCCATGTAATTGTGTCTGTTGTTATCTGTACAAAATATTGTGTTGTTTAATCACAGAACATTTAAGTGAATTAGGATAAAAATGCTTCTTACATCCAGAAGGTGGCAGTAATGCAACGCCAGCTGCTGTAAAACCCCCAAGAAGAAGAAGAAGATTAGGACGCTTCAGACTGCACATATGCAAAGCCACTTGCCTGCTTTTAGTTTACCTTCAAATCTTCCCTGAGTTCATTTTGGCAGACAAGTTGCTGTTGGTCTTCGTTTTCTGAGTTGGAAGAGGTAGGAGTGCATTTTTCATTTCTTATTTTGTAGTATTTTCAAATTGAGCATGATTGTATTTTGTGTTTGTGAGACAAGACATGCTCTATATTTTTGGCGTGCTTGTGTAGTTTTAGAGAGCAGGTGGGTCTTGAACATGTTAGCTATCTAACTTAAAAGCAGACCAACCTGGGTCATGCAGCTATCCCGCCGAGCCCCGACACTCCGTGAAAACATTACCACTGTGAAACCATAGTTTTGGGCACAGTGATAAAAAGAATGGCCTTCACCAAGTACGACTCAGTTCCCTTCATTTGTACAAAAGAGTTGTTGAAAAGAGTCGGATTGATTGCGAACGTAAAATCACTAATTTGATTAGCAGACCAATAGTCATTGTAACGTTACACTTACTGAAATAAAACACCGGTAAGTGGCTGAATGCTTGAAGCAACTGAAGTGACCACAACAACAAAAAATCTACAGTTCAGAATTCCAGTAGCATATGGGAATGTTTTTCATTTTGTGTAAAATGTAACCATAGCACAGAAAACACTTTTGATTGTTCAGAGCACAGTCTGCTTTTTATACAATATTGTGAGAGCATGTCTATTCAAGTACTTAGCAGAGGTGGAAGTAAAGAATTACAAGTACTCACGTTACTGTAATTGAGTAGCTTTTTATTTTTGCTTAAAAATTATCAACAGGGAAAAAAAATGACTTGGACTAGACACATGCATTGCATCAAAAAACGGCCAACCACATGAAAATGTCATGTCAAATCGGTTGATTTTCAAGGAGTCCGATTCCGATCCGAAGTAAGAGAGCTCCAGTTACACATCAAAATAAGTCGTATATGACATACTAAATATCTCTGGAACGCTGCATGTGAGAGTATGTTTTTTTAGAGTACACTTTTTTTTTTACCAGAAGCTAACTGTTGTGCCTTCCCAACAAGGGCTCCAGTGCGATTATATCCCTTTCAGAAGCTTTGTAATCCAGCCTTGAACTGCAGTGTCTTTTTGGAGACTATAAAATAGATCCATACTGAATGTCTTCTATGATTATCAATTATTCTGTGTTGAAAACAGTTATTATTGTTGTTAGCTGTCTACTGGCAGCAATGCCTTGGGATGAGACTGTCGACCAATCAGAGGCTGTGTTACTGACTTGTCGACCAATCAGAGGCTGTGTTTCTGACTGGCCATGTGTGTGGAAGCTCTGATCTCCCTTTAATTATAACTGGGAGCTGAGGGCTACAGATTACCCAATAAGCATGATGCATGTGTAAGGTAGCCTTGGCAATGTGATTATTAATAAAAATCAACGAAGTAACTTTTACTTTGAGTACTTTTTAAGTGAGCTACTTTTTACTTTTACTTTAGTCATTTTTTACACAAGTACTTTTACTTGAGTACAATTTCAGTCAAGTAAGTACTTGAGTAGGATATTTCAGTACTCTTTACACCTCTGGTACTTAGTACTAGCAGTTACATGGTTGTACTGAATTTAGAAATATGGCAGAACGTAGAAAAACTTTTATGAGGTCTTACTATATGGTTGAATGTTATAGTAGGTACCAATAATATGTTGTGTTTGTGGACATTATGTTTTCAGGTGGAAGCAGAATTTGTGAGGATTACTACTGTTCCCCTTGTTTCAAAGCTCCTAGCAAAACTTGACCAACACACTGCCCAGATCATCAAGTGTTAAAGAACGGAATCACATCTGTGAATGCGCCCTAATGAGTATAAAATTGGGATTCGATTGTTGCTCACAAAGTCTGAACAGCAACTCCAGCAACTTTAGTGACTGCAGATGTGTTTAGGGATCAGATTTATTGACATTTGGAATGAGCTACAAAGTTTGCTTCTCAACATACAGCACAACATTTCCCTGATCCACACTAAAACTTGAGGCCTCTGTTTTCAGGTTTATCCATTAGTGAGTGTTGAGAAAAGTTCAGTGTTGGATGCGAAAGAGATGTTAAATGTATACAATGACCAATTAGTCATCATTAATTGGTCATTGTATACATATCTATCTCGACAGTTGATAAGTCATCCATTTCACATGCTTATAGAAATGTGAGGTGGGGTTGGGACAGCTGTGGCTTAGCGGTAAAGTGGGTCATTCACTAATCAGAAGGTCGGCGGTTTGATCCTGGGTTCCTCCAGCCCACATGTTGAGTTGTCCTTGGGCAATATACTGAACCCTAATTTGCTCCAGAGCGCTGTGCCTTCTGAGTGTGTGAGAATGATTATGTGTCAGAATGTTTCTTTGGACTGATAAGCAGTTGGCACCTGCCATCAATGTGTGAATGAGGTGAATGCGATATGTAGTGTATGTATATATGTAGCGCCATTTACCACCCATTTAGCCACCCATTTAGCCACCCATTTAGTATGTGTGTATGTGCAGTCCTAATGTATTTCTGTATTTTTTTTTCTGTCTTTAGAAAGGAAATGGCGTTCCACCAATCTGGAAGAATCTCATTTAGTCTCATTTAGTATAGTGCCAATTCATAACAGAAGTTTTCTCATTGTACTTTTCCTATAGAGCAGGTCTAGACCATACTCTTTATATTCCTATAGCCCTCAGTAATAATGACTTCATAAGCTTCTTTAATGATAAAAGTTATATATTTATTATTAGAGACAAAATTAATCACGTCCTGCTCTCAACCAGCAACGATTTATCCTTAAAGACAGGAACCTTAGAAACTGCAGTAAAACATGATATATATTGATATATATAGACTGCTTTTCTCCACCATCGACCTATCTCTTAGACCCCATCCCAACTTAACTGCTTATAGAAGTTTTACCCTTAGCACTTCTTGACTAGATGTGCTCAGTCAGTCTTTATTAACAGGCTATACATCACAGTCCTTTAAAGTAGCTGTAATTAAATCTCTTCTTAAAAAGCCCACTCTTCATCCAGGAGTTTTTGCCAACTATAGACCTATATCTAACCTTCCCTTTTTCTCTAAGATCCTTGAGAAAGCAGTTGCGATTCTTGAGAAACAGTGAGTCCTCCATGCACGCCAAAGTTAGTCACAGAGTTCCACAAGGTTCTGTGCTTGGACCAATTCTATTCACATTATATATGCTTCTTTTAGACAATATTAATAGGAAACATTCCATAAACTTTTGTTATGCAGATGATACCCAATTATATCTATCAATCAAGCCAGATGAAACTAATCAGTTAGCTAAACTTCAAGCATGCCTTAAGGACATAAAAACCTGCATGACCTGCAATTTTCTGATGTTAAACAGAGCTGAAGTTATTGTATTTGGCCCCAAACACCTATGAGACACATTATCTAAAGATATAGTTACTTTAGATGGCATTGCCCTGGCCTCCAGCACCACCGTAAGGAACCTCGAAGTTATCTTTGATCAGGATATGTCTTCAAGGACTGCCTTTTTTCACCTACGTAACATTGCAAAAATCAGGCACATCCTGTCTCAAAATGATGCCGAAAAACTAGTCCATGCATTTGTTACTTCTAGGCTGGATTATTGCAATTCCTTATTATCAGGCTGCCCGAATAAGTGCCTTAAGACTCTCCAGTTGATCTAGGATGTTGTGGCATGTGTGCTGACAAGAACTAGGAAAAGAGATCATATTTCTCCAATATTAGCTTCTCTGCATTGGCTCCCTGTAAAATCCAGACTATAATTTAAAATCCTTCTCCTCAACTACAAAGCTCTTAATAGTCAGGCACCGCCATATCTTAAACCTCAATAGGACCCTATTACCCGACTAGAACACTGCGCTCCCAGAATGCAGGGTTACTTGTGGTTCCTAGAGTGTCCAAAAGTAGATTGGGAGTCAGAGCCTTCAGTTATCAAGCTCCTCTCCTGTGGGTCCCAGTTTGGGACCTGATTCAATTCAATTGGGCTTTATTGGCATGGGAAACAGGTGTTAACATTGCAAAAGCATGTGTAAAATAAAAACATACATAAACAGAAGAATTATGATATTAAAATATATACTCTCTCTCTCTCTCAACCCAACCAGCAGTGGCAGATGGCCGCCCACCCTGAGTCTGGTTCTGCTCGAGGTTTCTACCTCATAAAAGGAAGTTTTACCTTACCACTGTCACCAAGTGCTTGCTCTTGGTGGGAATTGCTGTGTCTCTGTAAAAAATATTATAAAGAGTATGGTCTAGACCTGCTGTATACAAAAAGTGCAATGAGAAAACTTCTGTTATGAATTGGCACTATATAAATAAAATTGAACTGAAAAATGTAATAGATTGAAACTGTTGAAAAGAGAAAGGAAGTGCATCGTGCCAAATTAATTTGTATGGAACCTGTTGCCAAACTAGAATTATGTCAAACTAATTAGTAAAAAATAAATTGGGTGAAAACCTAATGTTTTAATTAATTGGACTTAACAGTATTATTTTACTACTACAAATAAGATGTATGTTGAACAAATGTAAAATATGTAGCTTGTACATATTCTATATGCACTTGGCCCGTTGCCCTCCAAGGCCACTCCCACTCCCAAACTTCCCCAGCTCCTACATACAGCCGGTCAGAGGTACTAACATTATGCTAAACTGTGATAGCACTGCTGGGTAACAAACTGGGGCAATGTATGTGCTAAGCCTCATAAAAATGTGTATTGTATGTTTTCACACTGTAACGTTGCTGCGCTAGTAACAAAACACTTGTCCCTATTGCATTTACTCTATGCTCCTTTGGTGTAATGCACTCCACTTCTGTTTCCATTGCTGCACATTTACCACAGCGGCACCACCAGTTGTCCCTGGAACGGGGCAGCTCTGCGCCGCTATCCTCACCGGCTGGCAGTACTTGACTCTCGGCTGTGGCGGCCTCTTCCTCCTCCATACGTAGTAATTCCTCCGAACTGTATTGTGGCTCATAAGTAGCCCGGAATATCTGATTTCCAGCATTACACTATTAAAATGGTTTTCTTCCACATCTACAGGAACATAGCATTCTGCCAATGGTTGTTCTAGCCAGTTGATTTTGGAGCAGTGAGGAGCCGCCCGTCTCTCAATCCGACTGTCTGTGGAGGCGGGCATACAAAAGATGCGGAAGTAAAATCTGTATTTCGAACAACAGCCCTAGAGCTGGCAAAAGTCATCTGGCAGACTTTGCCGGCAAATGAACAGGGAGCTCTGGGTGCAACCAACATGGAGAGAAGTTAACTATTGTTCATTTGCATATACTACCCACATTGTAATGATACAAAGCTAGTTGAAAATCTGCATAGTTTTCCTTCAAATATCTCTTAAATTATATATTTTTTAGTTAACATTTTTAGCTTTTAACTAACCTCATTCAATTTTGTGGAACCTGTTGACAAAATAAATTTAATTAAAGTCAATGTTAAAATTTTTTGAGTGTATAACAATTTTAACTTTTAAGACTTATTTATTGTTTCATTATATGTGTTATATTCGTGTAGTATCTTTGGTATATTTGTTATATCTACTCATTAAAAATAAAAAAAGACATTTAGTGACAGGGGCATGAGGAGCTCAATAATATTTTTTGTCCACCTGTGGCAGAAATTACAGAGATAATTAAATTCAATTTTATTTATATAGCGCCAGTTCATAACAGAAGTTATCTCATTGCGCTTTTCCTATAGAGCTCTCTAATTACAGAGACACAACAAATCCCACCATGATCAAGGATTTGGCGATAGTGGCAAGGAAAAACTTCCTTTGAGAGGACAGAAACCTTGGACAGAACCAGACTCAATGGTGGTGTTAGGTTTTGAAAGAGAGGGGGGGCACAATGAAGAACAGAAGAATAGAATGTAGATTTTTTTTATAGAAGAATAGTAATTGTAGTGTTAATATTAATAAATTAGTAATAATAGGAATGACAGCTATAGGAAGAATAATGTCAGCATCAGTAACAGAGCCAATAACAACAACTGAAGTATCAGTTTTCAAGCAGGAATATAGGGGCAGCAGGTGGCCCACAACCACAGATCCAGTCTCTGCAGCTCCGGAGGCAGAAATACCTGCTGACCAATGGACCAATAATATGGACCATACTTCACTTTAACAATAGAGTCTCTCCAGAAACTGAGCTGCTTAGTTTGGTTTAATTTGAGGGATTGATGATGCTTTCAATCCATTCGTAAGTAATAAATTCATAGATACAATAATTTTGTGCAGCCAGCCCACAATGCAACGATACAGTACATTCCCTAGAATACATTACATTAACCTGTTCAGTGTGAGCCATTGAGTCTTGCCATAATCACAGTACCTATGGTTGTGATGACAGTTCCGGCAAAGAAGAAGGCACTACCCAGATCCCAGTGGCTGGAGTTGTAGGAGGTATCACCGATGGGATTCACTCCGGCATTCACAGCCTCCACAGAATGCTGGGAAGAGAAGTAGAGACAGAGGCACATAAGAAAAGCTTGGTGTCAGGATTCTGTCTAACTGGGATTTGGATTCTGCATCTTGCTAGAATTACCAACTTTCCACTCTTCAGTGTCAGCTGGGCTCTGAGGAGACAGTTTTCATTCCTAAATACTATCAAATTATCTGTTTACTGCTGCAGGGAATGTGCAAAAGTTCACAGTATAAAGTATACAGAATATTTGCAATGTGCAAGAAAAAAAAAGAAGTGCGTTAATGTAACGTGTAACGTAACGTGTAATAGTTGGGGGGTATAGCGTCAGTGTCAGTGGGGGTTCCGGACCACAGCCAGAGGGAAATGTCTGAAACAGTTTGTGTCCAAGGTGGGAGGGGTCAGCCACAATCTTTCCTGCATGCCTCAGAGTCCTGGAGGTGTACAGGTCCCGGAGGGAAGGTAGATTGCAGCCAATCACCTTCCCTGCGGAGCAAATGATACGCTGCAGTCTGCCCTTGTTCTTGGCAGTGGCAGCAGAGTACCAGATGGTGATGGAGGAGGTGAGGATGGATTCAGTGATGGTGGTGTAGAAGTGCACCATCATTGTCTTTGGCAGGTTGAATTTCTTCAGCTGCCGCAGGAAGCACATCCTCCGCCGGGCTTTCTTTGTGAGGGAGCAGATGTTCAGCTGCCACTTGAGGTCCTGGGTGATGGTGGTGCCCAGGAAGTGGAAGGACTCCTCAGTGTCGACAGGGGATTCACACAGGGTGATGTGGACAGGTGGGCCTGGGCTGTAATCCCCAACCATCTCCACTTTATTTAGAGCATTGAGCTCCAGGTTGTTCTGGCTGCACCAGATCACCAGGTGGTCAATCTCCCACCTCTAGGCAGACTCATCCCCATCAGAGATGAGTCCAATGAGAGTGGTGTCAACCACAAACTTCAGGAGCTTGATGGACTGATGATTCAGTTCAATTCAATTGTATTTATATAGCACCAAATTATAACAGAAGTTATCTCAGGGCACTACTATTTATAATATCATTTACAGGGAGTGAGAGAGAGAGCAGGAGGAAAGAGAACATGCCGAAGATTCTGTGCTGATGCTATTTCTCTTGCTAATGCTGTTTACTTCAGCCTCTGTGTCTCAGACACCCGGCAGCATCCACCTGCATGAGTCTGCAATGAGTCTTTTACCACAGTTTCCCTGCTTTGATCTCCTCCTACACTTCAAGCTTCAAAGAGAGTGATGCAAACACTGCCCAAAATCTTTATCAGTATTTCATCCTGAATTAAATGTTACTATTCAGTATGTGAATAGAGCAACCGAATTCAGATTAGTTGAATGAGCCATGTGTCATCATTACCCAGGCTACAGTAACACCTCTCAGGGGACAGTAAAAAGAAAAGTCCTGAGACTTCTCCAATCCATCACCCCATTATTCCTGTTACATAACACAGTGGCTGCTTCTCTGCAGTGTGTGCCTCTGCACAATGATTGAGTTTGGCTGAGGTGCAGGGAGAGAGCACGGAGATGAGGCTGGCATCACACTCAGTGCCAGTCTGCCCCGTGAGTGTCCGTCCTGGCAGATGGAGTCTCAGTTTAATGAGCGACACTCAGGGTGTGACAGATAGCTGTGTGGCCAGCAGAAGGTCAAACACACAAGGACAGAGCTGATGCACCTCCATGCATCCACAGAGAGTCAGACTCTGATCAAAAGTTCCACTGTGTCACAGACTTCAAGCCCTAGTTTGGGCTTTTGCACAGTACATGTCACACTATAAATAAGAATAGATAACGATAAAAGAGGATATATAAGAAATGAACAGTTTTTGTCTGTGACTCCGTGGTCTTTATATCTGCACAGAAGAGTGGTTACTCTTGAGTTCCAGTGCTAGTTAGCATAGCATTATACTGCAATCAATTAAGAAACAGAATCAGGTTTATTTCCAAGTTTTCACATACAAGGAATTTATCTTGGTATTCTGTAAATGAAATGCAAGACTACCATAATAATAACTTGTTTTCAGCAGGTATTTCTGCCTCTGGAGCTGCAGAGACTGGATCTGTGGTTGTGGGCCACCTGCTGCCCCCGTTTTCCTGCTCGACAACTGCTACTACAGTTGTTGTTATTGGCTTGGTTAAAATTCGACATGGTCTTTGCCGTCAATCTGGTTCTGTCCAAGGTTTCTGCCTGTTAAAGGAAGTTTTTCCTTGCCACTGTCGCCAAATGCTTGCTCATGGTGGGATTTGTTGGGTCTCTGTAATTAATATTATAAAGAGTACGGTTTAGACCTGCTCTATAGGAAAAATGCAATGAGATAACTTCTGTTATGAACTGGTGCTATATAAAAAAAAATTAATTGAATTGTAAAGTTGTTATGGTGAATGTGTTAGCAAACATTTGCCAGAGCAACATTATTGCATACTACTATACTATACTTTTTTGACAAACTAGGTTGTTTTTGGATTCATTACGTAACATAATATTTGCAGCTGAAAACTGTTGCACACCCCAAATCAAATCATAAAGTGGCACATTTTTTTAGTATTTGAAAAATACTAAAATTTGAAAAAATTTTAGTAATTGAAAAAGAAACATTCAGCTGACAAAATATCACCACAAGGTCAAATTAGTAGCTTTTTCTAGAACTTTTGACCATTTCATATGGTCACATTCATCAGCAATATTCAGCAATACATGAGGAGTATTTGTCAGGAATATATATTTCCAGATATGCTGATGAGGACAATTTCATGTTGTCAAAATAAGTTACTAAACAGATATTGTGGTGATATTGTTTTGTCCCAACATTTTCAGTTTGCTATCATACAAAGAACAGGCCAAACTGTGTGTTGTAAACATGTGCATTACAGTTAACAGACCCACTTCCTGCTTCAACTTTGACCTACTGTACTAACTGTAGTTGTATGCACAAGGTTTTCCTGTACAATGACGGATTTTCAGCAACATTTCAGGCGCACTCGCTTTCAGTTTGACCTCCAAATTAAGAGGTTTAGTTCAATCTGGATAAACTGTTGGCTTCATTACAGATGATCACTCTTTGGACTAAGTTGGACATGGTAGTGATGTGACCATCTTCCCAGACGTCACCAATTACTTATGGTGAGTACTATGTTATCATAACTGATAGAAATGATGGAAAAAACTGAGAAAATAAGACCCAAGTTGTAATAGACCAGAAGTGCCCTTTAACCTCAGTGACAAAATACCCATACAGAGTCATATGCTGTTATTTCCGTGTTTGTTGTACAGATTCAGAGAGAGATTTGGAGCAGAGGGAGCTCTGTGGCCTTTCTACTGACATTTAAAATCAAAGGAAATTGAGGCTTAGAAATGTTGCCAGAAGAAGCTGTCACCTGCTCCCTCCTGGAACAGACAGAGAGGGATGAAGTGATATTCATCTGGTCCTGGATCGTTGACTGTGGCAGAGGCCTACCCGTCTTACGGCTAAACCTCTGGCCTGAGATCGTGGAGCAGCTGGCACTTCTCTGAGCTATGCTTATCAGCTGTCATTTCTCCCCTGCCACCATGAAATCACTTTATCACTTTCATGTTCTATTTATTGAGGGACCCTGTAGTACTTAATTTAAAAGACCCACAGCTCAGACTGACACTGGGACACTGAAGGTTGAGAGCAATATTTTTGTACAGAAGCTGCCTATATATGTTTACATTTTAAAATGTTCTACCAGAAGATTTCAAGCAGTTGATGTTTCCCTCAGAATTTTATTTTTGGCAGGGTGAAAAACATCTCCATTAAGACTATATTATGACTCAAACTCTCACTAAAATTCTGATTAATGATTCCTTCAGGGTTATGGCTCTTCACTGGCAGTGCAGCTCTGTGACTGATGATTTCACTGAAGTCTCCATTTACAAAAACATTCTGACCAAATAAATGTACTGCCCAAAGGAAAAATAGCAGGATTTACTTACGTATTGGTACCATAACATGCGTGAATCAGATATGTAGCAAATTTAGAATTGGGAACAAAACATGGTGCAATAATTGCTGAATATGTCCAGAATTGATCCAGAATCTGAAAGCAAATGGATTTAAACTGAACGTTTTATGAGGTTTCTATAAAATGTAATCTTTAGTTTCAGCTAGGCATCAGCTGAGCACACAACAGAAATTTAGGTATCTTGGTAACTTTGTCTTTTTATCAAAGTACCAGATATTTCAACACGGTCTCCTAAAAATTACATTTAAATAACAATAAATGGTTTTGTCAAATATGCTTCAGAGGAAATGTAATTGTTGACTGGATTATGTTTAACGGCAACACTTTTTCTACTCCAGTAAGTGTTGCGGACCACACAGAAGTTGTAGGGAGGTGGTCAGGGTGGATGATGCACATAGGACTTTCATCAAAGACCAGATTTACGTTGTACATCCCACGTGTTGTTAAGTTTAACCTACTGTCATGGCCTATCAATTGGTCGCACAACAACAAGTTCCTTCCTTCCTATTTATTTGTGGAATTTTGTTTACTTTACAAAAATACATGTTTGTGCATAGTGAAATATTTGTGGGCCATGGTACATTTTGGGGATTGTCTTCTGTGGGCTACAACTCATAGTGCAATAAAAATTTCCATACAAATTCAGAATGAAGCAGGAAGTGAAAGGCAGAATGGACGAGATGGAGGAAAGCTTGTACTGTGCTGCTTATTGTTTACTCACTGTTTCGTCCCAATCAACATGTGGGTGAAATCTGGAATCGCCTAATACATTCTTAAATTATGGCTAAAAACCTATTTTGAGTTCACAGTGACCTTTGAGTCAAAAGTGTCACATATTCAGTGTCCGACCAACTGTAATATATCCCATTAGTCATCTGTGTGAAATTTTGTCAGAATAACCGCATCAATTCTTGAGTCATGGCCAAAAACATGTTTTGTGAGGTCACAGTTAACTTTGTCCTTTGACCACCAAATTCTAAACAGTTCATCCGTGATTCCAAGTGGACGTTTATGCCAAATTTGAAGAAATTCCCTCAAGGTGTCCCTGAGATGTCACGTTCATGAGAACGGGACTTAAGGATGGATGGACAACCCGAAAACATAATGCTTCCGGCCACGGCTATCGCCAGCGCAGAGGCATACAAACTAGGATCCTTCCCTAACCCTTAACCAAATATTGAAGAACACGTCCTGTTTGGTATCAGTGCTGACTAGCCAAGATGCTGACAACAGCAGCTGTCTTCCAGTATGTCCTGCTTGGAGCAGACACACAGCAGAACCAAACTCTCTGATCTTCCAGCAGCGCAGCAAGAGCTTGTTAGATTCCCTGCAACAAGTTTAGTTAGCGTGAGCAGCTACGACACAAAATCTGCCAGCTAACTTTAACAAGCAACAAAAGCAACAAAGTAGATCAGCCCTGGGCAGCTGACTCTGAGGAGAACAGACGGAGTGACCGGTTTCTCCATCTGCACAATCGGAACACGGCACAGCAAAAGACTGCAATCGGAACCACATTTCTTCCCCGCCTGGCCCATCCACAACGGAACTGCCAGCTAACAACAGCACCAAGGCAACCCCTTTTCCCTTGTTGGGACTCCACAGATGAATTCATTCATTTGGGTGATTGTTAACTTTTGTTAGGAGACTGAATTCGCTTTTGTCCCAGAATCCTGAGAGCCATTGAATGCAGCATTGGCCAATCTGACCTGTGACCCGGATGTCACCAGGTCAATAAAAAGGTCATCGATCATTTGTTCTCTCTCTTTCTCCTGGAATCCTTCACTGTGGCGGACAGCCGTGGCTGTCTCACTCTCAGTGTCAGCTGCTCACCAACAGACAGCCAACTGAACTCTTTCCTCCTGCCTTCGCCTCCAGCACGCAGCAGGCGGTAGTCTGCTACCACCGCCATGTAATGTGCTTGGAGCAGAAACACACAGCAGAACCGAAGTCTTTGATCTTATTGCAGCAAAGTGAGAGCCTGCTAGATCTCTTCAACAAAGTTTAGCCTCAACAGCTGCCACACACAGAACAGGAGCATGAAGCAAGTTAACGCCGAACTGTTAACTCTGTAAAACCAACAACCTCATGCGGAGCAACCGGCTTTCTCCGATCTCTACAAGCAGACACTGCACAGCTGCAGCATGCTTCCACAGCAGAACCACAATTCTTCCCATCTTGGCTTGTCTACAACAGACTGACCGCCAGCAGCAGCACCAAAGCCACCTCTCTTTCCCTCCCACGGACGGGTAATGTAACAACTGGGCATAGCATTGAGTAACAGTGTTTATAGCTAAGCAAAGGACTGTTAAAATTTTGTACATGTGATGTTACTGATGTGTTTTCATTTAGGTTTTATTGTTGTGATCTTCTCCATGGTTAACGTGAGCTTATTATTGTAACCGTAGTTCTCAGCCACCGCTAAATTGATGTTAGTTTATATTATGCTCCACACAGACAGAGTCTTTGCATGCTAACTAACTCCTTTTAACTTTTAACACCCAGCAGAAAGTAACTTTAAAGCTTCCCCTTCACATGTTCCTTTGTTTCTGACCACGAGGGTTCAAGCTCATGGACACAAGACATACAGAGGCAGAACAAAGAAAGACACACATTCCTTTTGGCGCACATCCAGACCTGCACGCACACACCCTTTGTTCTGTAGTTTAGTGTCTAGAGTTAGACTTCACATTGTGTGTTTTTGTTTTTGCTTTTGTTTATCTGTTAAATAAATGCTTGTGTATACTTCTTTAATGTTGGACAAGAATGAGTAATTTTCCAACCTCTTCTATGTTGAACTCCAAATCCTTCCACCTACTAGCTATTGGTGGTAATTCTGGTTATAGTTATTAATTTAATTTTAGAGTTCCAAATTGAAAGTTTAGTATATTTTATGAGACTCACTCAATTAAGTGGCTCATTTCTCTTCTTTAAGAAGAGTGGTGCACCCGAGGACTTTATTCAGTTATTTATGATTATCTTTGATAATTCTAATTGCCATAATTAATTGATCGCACCTACACAAGTGGGTGCCCCCTTTAACCACTGTAAATCCCAACATCCTCCATGGACTGGTAATGTAACTTAACTGGGCATAACATAGCTTCACAGTGTACACAGCTAAGCACAGGACTGTTTAGCTTTTGTCAATGTACATGTATTGATTGGGTCTCCCTGAGGTTTGTTTTCATTTCTTAGGTTATTTGGTAGCCACATGCTAAATTGATGTTAGTTAACATTATGCTTCACATAGACAGTTTGCATGCTAACTACCCCTTTTTACTTGGCACTGTTATGCTGCTACAACGATCACACACATACACCTTAACACTTTAATCTCTAACCCACTGGGGCATATACACTCCCAAATATCATGTTGTCTTTAAAATGTCATTACTCAATGGTTTGAGCTGGAGACATGCCATTTTTCCCTGTTAAACTACAGAAACTAAGATAACCGGAGAGCCCATGTTTGTTCATGTGTAATTTACTAATATGAAAAGTGTAAAAAATGTGGATAATCTCACCCTCTGCCTAGCGCATGGCTCTTTTTATTTGTGTGTATATCAATCAGTTCTCATTCACCATCTTTGTTGGTGAGGTAAGAGTCACATGTCTGAATCTGACACTCCTATTGGCTACAGTGGATGACGTCACAGCCAATCGAAATGTCTGATTCAGAGGCTTGGCTGTGTGTTGTTTTGTGTATCGTAATGGGACAAGAGCAAAGCAGAGAGGAAAAGTTTGTACAGAAACAGAGATACAGACAGATACAAAGATATGACAAAAACGACATTTAGTGCAGCTGAGGCGTTGAAAAATGAAAATGACAACGACTCTGCGCCAGGGTCGTGCTATTCAGAGGATGTGAGGAATACTATAAGGTGGAAGTAAATAGTATGTGTAATAAACCAAACACTACTGTAAACTATTTTACAGTATATAGCTAGTCTATATAAATAAACGTATTATTATTATTTTTGTCATTTCAATCCCTCCAGAAGGTGTGTTTTGATGGTGGGATAGGGTTAGGCCACTAAGGAAGTGTGTGTTGAATAAGGCATGGAGTAATGATAATTACCCAGTGAAATAGTAGTTTTATTATTTATTTTTTTTAATTTATTTTCAGATGTTATAGTGTGGATGCTGACGAGGTGGGCCACACAGAGTGGAAGGGAAGAAGGAGGAGAAGAGGAAGGCCGTCTCCCCCTGACCAACCACAAATATCCCCTCCAGGACCAGGAAGAATACCCCTTTCTGATGTAAGCCAGGTGAACCTGTTTGTGATTGTGGACAGGAACTGCCATGATACATGTTATATTTAGGGATATGCATTGGCAGGGAAAACAATGACAAATCCTGGCCAAAAACGCCCATGGACACTGCCCAAAAAATGGGCATAAGACAAGAAGCTAGAATCTTCAAACCACTTCTAGAACAATCCAAACAAATGTATGCAACTGTCTATGTCGAGTTTTTATTTTGTCATTATGGTTTGCAGTGCTGTTTTAAATAAAATTAGTAAAAATTCAAGTTCCATTTTTTTTTTTATGGGTTAATATCCCCCATGATAGTGAATAGAAGTCTTTATTGAGTGATGTATATCATACCTGATTCTGGAAATGAAACTTGATAATAGTGTAAAAACTTTATAAGGCAAAACACAAAGAAATGCAGGCTCTAAGCTATTCTAGCAGTAAGCATCAAGTGCCATACATCATTAGATTCAGGAGAACCTGAGGTTTCAGTCTGATTCATTCAGACCCAATTTTACATTTGCTCTGTCTGAGAATAGATGAATTTACTAGAATTTTTTTCAACATCATTATAAATGTGATGTTTTTTTACTGTGAACTCAGGCCGAACCTCAGGAATTTTATGTTTTTTAATTTAGAAAGTTGTACTTGTGTGTTCTAAACTTCCAAATTAAATTTTGTCTACATCTAACCTTTCCTGAGCAAGTTACAGCCATTTATCATACAATTATTCTAGACGTTTTTCAGTTAAAAACAGGTGTATTCCTATATTTAATTTACTGACCATGTAGATGTGTCCAAAAAAGTTGAGTAAATAGAATATATTTAGAATATTATTATATCATGACAGAGGAGATAAGCAAAAGTGACTTTTCAGAGAAATATTTTATCAATTGAACATGAACAACAAATGTAAACAGTGCAACACATTGTGAAAACTGTCTTCACAAACTACATACAAATAGAAACATATCAATTGCAAATGTGCTACAAAATATACATTGTACAAATGATCTTCTCAAACTATACACTAACAGAGAGAGAGAAATATATTATTGAGTGCAAATTAACAAATATTGCAAATTCTGCTAATTGCCATGAACCTGTCTCTGGTCCTGACAGAAACAGGAACGTGTACACTTAGGTGTGAGCCCTTCCTCCAGTAGTCTCTAACTCTTGGCAGTTTCAGAAGTGCCATATAAATCATAAGGCCATCCCCAAACAAACCTCTTCCCCTTATCATGCATCTTTTCTGCATTTACATTGGTTTTGTGACAGATCATCATGACAGCTTTGTTATTAAAAAACTGTCTGAAAATATATATGTTACACCCACAAAACCCTGTAATCCAGAACTCTTTTGGGATCAAAAAGTGTGAAACCTGCTGGACTAGGTCTGTCATCTCAGGTCCATTCTGCCCATCTCCTCCGGGGCCTGAAGTATTGTGTCTCCCTGCCCCCTTTCTGCTCCACGGTCTAGTCCTCTCCCGTTCAGGGGGTCTGGTATGACCCTCCGTCTCCTCTGCTGGCAGCCTGGACCCTCCCGGACACATCCTTCAGCCTCAGTGTCTCTAGGACGCATGCTGATGGGAACAGTGGCCAATGCATCCTCTCTCTCATTCTCTGAACTAAAATAAAAATGGAAGAAAATATACAGATGTAAATTTGTCCAGATATCTTTTCATTTCTTTATTGCTTTCATTTCTCCAGTGGGTTTGTCATCCTATCTCATATTCACACACACAGAGACTTCTAAACTTTGACACACATTCTATGCCCCTGCTAACACTAGCAAATTTGATGGTATCAACAACTGAATTGTTATGCAATGCATCTAAAATAAACAACCTTATAACAAACTACAAAAAGGGCAATCCTGATGAAGCAATACTCTTTTACTGAAAATATATGTTAGTACATTGATCTAGTGGGTCTTGAGCTTTGTTGGTGTGCAGCAACATTTTTTTGACTTGACCTTATAACAAAATTACAGCAAATGGCCATCTATTAGAAAACTCTAAGGATGAAGTATGTCCGTGTTGTACAGGAATAGCATGCAATAAATAATACCCAAACTGCACAATAAAAATAAGCTATATTACTCACTTACTGTCTTCCAATGGATCAATCCCGTGGCTGTGTGCGTTGTAATCTGACGATACCACCACAACGTCACCACCTGACAATTCCACCGCAACGTCGCCTAGCGACTAAATAATTAGTTGCAAAGCTTCCTCAGGTGTGTACAGTAATTTTCCCATCTTGGTTTTGCTTTCGGTTGTGCTCTGTCATGCAAATCTTGCATGTTTGTTTTCACACAAGCAAATATGCACCTACTTCATCTTGTTTGGTTTCCCTCTGTGATTATTCAAATGTCCCAAAAAACATGTTGATTGGTGGAGTAGATGATGTCATGGACAAACGTAAGCCTCGATATTTAAATTTTGAACCAATCGGGACAAGTGGGTGGGACTAAGTTTCCTTGGGGTTTCCTTGAAGAATCAATGCTTCAGAACGTGATGGCGTAACCACGTTCATTAAGGAGCATTTGAATGCAAAAATGAGACACACATGACACCACTGTAAAGCTGAATCTCCACTTTACCTGACTTTTTAAAGCATGTGGATAGGATTTCCAGTTCAAAAGTTATTAAACATTTTAGAACAATAGCTTTTTTTAGTCACAGGGGCGACAGTTTCGGTCTGGGAGGGTTAATGTGGATCTCAGAGGATTAAACATAACCACACACAGCGGAGAGGAAACTTAAAGCTCCTGCTTCACTGTACTTTCTTTCTCTGAACATGGGTGTTCTCGTGCACCCGACATGCGCACACACACACACGCTCTCCTTCTCACACACACACACACACACACACACACACATACTCACACACACCCTTTTGTTCTTTAGTGCATTTTAGTTAGGTTTCATCTTGTGTGCTTTGCTTTATTATTGTTTATCTTTAAAATAAATGCTTGTGGATATACATGGTGGTTTCTGTAATGTTGCTGTAGTGTGACCAATGCAGATTCAGATGAACATTTTTATCTTTATTGATAAAAAAAAATTAGACTTTTCTGAAAGTTGACCTCCGAGTCATAAACAAGCCCTGTCTAGAAAACTGATAAGCTTTCCCTCAGGAACCTCCGCTGTCCCATGACCTTTGCAGGACTCTCGGGCACTAATGGAAAGTTGAATGACAATTTCACAAGTTACGACAGGCCTGTAAGAACTCACAGAGCATGAACAATGAAGGTTGATAGTCAAAGTCTGACAATCTAAACATCCTTATTGAATTAAAACTTGCTTAGCCCTTCCCAGACAACACTCCACTATCTCTGGATTCCATCACGTGGAACTCAAGACTTTTACAACGTTAACACTAAAGAGAGCAGAGAAATGACTTTTCCATGCAGAATCAAATGTATTAACCAATATGTTATGTTTAGTTAACAATATTACAAGAATGTGGAACTTGACAATATTACAAGAATGTGGAACGTGATGGTAATAGGGAGGAGGTGAGGGCAATCCAGGCTGACCTGAAGGTGGAGATCAGGGAGGCCAAGGAGAAGTACAGGAGGAAGCTGGAGTGGAAACTCCAGCAGAACAACATGAGAGAGGTCTGGAGGGGCATGAAGAGCATCACTGGCTTCAGACAGAGTGGCAGCATAGGAGTTGAAGGCAGCTTGGACAGGGCCTGCGAACTTAATCTGTTTTTTAACAGATTTGACACACTGGCTCCTGCTCATCCACCCTCTAACTCAGCTGTGCACCTGCAGCACAGTGTGTCGGACAGCGTGATCAGCAACACTGGGGCCCCTCAGGGGACTGTTCTCTCGCCCTTCCTCTTCACCATCTACACCACAGACTTCAGCTACCACACAGAGACCTGCCACCTTCAGAAATTTTCTGATGACTCTGCTATGGTGGGATGTATCAGCGGTGGTGTGGAGTCTGAGTACAGGGCTGCAGTGGGGAACTGTGTCTCATGGTGCGAGCAGAACCATCTGCAGCTCAATGCGACAAAGTCTAAGGAGCTGGTTGTAGACCTACGAAGGACCAAGGCACGCAGTGACCCCGGTTTCCATCCAGGGGGACAGTGTGGACATTGTAGAGGAGTACAAGTACCTGGGTGTACACATGGACAATAAACTGGACTGGGCTAAGAACACTCAAGCTCTTTACAGGAAGGGCCAGAGCAGTCTCTATTTTCTGAGGAGGCTGACATACTGAAGGTATCTGCCGGACAATGCTGAAGATGTTTTATGAGTCTGTGGTAGCCAGTGCTATCCTGTATGCTGTTGCATACTCAACAAACTGATCCGTAAGGCCAGTGACATTGTGGGGGTGGAGCTTCACTCTCTGGCGGTGGTGCCAGAGAGGAGAATGCTGGCCAAACTACACGCCATCTTGGACAGTGTCTCCCACCCACTCCATTCCGCTGGAGTACCTTCAGCGGAAGACTCATCTGCCCAAAAAGCACCACAGAGCACCACAGGAAGTCATTCCTGCCTGAGGCCATCAAACTCTTTAACTCCTCCCTCTAAGTGTCAGTCTATATGACCTGAAGTCATTAAACTGGACATTGATCATTAACATCACTGCAATACTTGAATAATTGTGCAATATTCTGTGTTAATACTGCTGTGCAATATACTGTTTTCAGTTTAAAATTCCCTATTTATTGACGTTTATTCATACATCTGTTACTGCTGTGCAATATCCACCGTCTGATAATCAGTGTAATCTTAATAAGCTACACTTAAGTTCATGCACTATTACTTACTACTTGTATTATTACATTGTATTATTATACCATACATACTTATCATCAACTGGTAAATCCACTTTGTACTTTACACTTATTTTAATTTTATACTTAAATGCACTTTGTACTTTATCTTACCTGTATTATAGTGTATTATATTCTTATTTGCTTTTTTAAATTTCATAATTCATAAATAAATAATGGAGTTTCAAAATCTATTTGAAAATGCACCTTAAAAAGAGAAATAAATTACTGGATTCACAAATTGAATTAATAATACAGATTTCAGAATCAGAATCAATCATTAACTCAGCTTTTTAAAAGGGCAACTTCCTTTTCCATTTGCATTTCCCTGCTACTTTTTGTTATCCTATTAGCTATTTGATTTCCTTAGTCATTTAGCTTGTCCATTTAGCCTCTCCCTTTAGCCTTTCCGTGACACTTTGAGCCTTGCGCTGGTAAAACGAGGTAAAACAATGCAAATCAGCTGGGATGCAACAAGCCGTCTCATACTGTAGTTAGAGGCTCTGGAGCCATCTTGACTCGGAACGGTAGTGGGTCTGAACGGCTGTAATTCCGCGAGTCAGTCTGTTTTCGATAGTTTCGATACATTTGATTTCACAATTTTATATCAAGGCAAATTTTCACAAACTCAGCTTGTCAGGACATCACGTCCACTGTTTCCTAACAGAGAAAGGTTGCTAACTAGGTAGCTTTGGTGCGTGTGGTTGCAGGTGAAGAAAACGGGACTTCACTGCTGCATCTGTAACGAAAACTCTGGTCATGTTCGGCACTCATTTTAGACAGGAGGATTATGTTCCCGGTGACATGATGGAGTTCAGGACGGAATATCAAAGCCAGGGCTGTGTGAGACAGCTGCTGCAGTTGCTTCATTAGGTCTACCGTCAGCAGGCCGCTGGTAACGTTACTGCCACCGGCGGAAAATGTGAGCTGTGCACCGTAAGTCATGTTTTCTTACGCTTGCTAACTTCCAGATGATTCAGGATAATGATTTCAATAATAAGTAATAATGTATGGGAAGTTGTTGTTGTACAAGGTTTCTGCCCTCTTAAAGGAAGTTTTTCCTTGCCACTGTCGCCAAATGCTTGCTCGTGGTGGGATTTGTTGGGTCTCTGTAATTAATATTATAAAGACTACGGTCTAGACCTGCTCTATAGGAAAAGTGCAATGAGATAACTTCTGTTATGAATTGCGCTATATAAATAAATTGAATTGAATTGTTGTTGTAAAGCAGTGTAGCTATCTTGTAAAAGCCTGCAGCTGATAAGGCATAATGGTAGTGTAACTTTAATCTTGTATCTAGCATTAGCTGTGCATGTTCTATAGCATAGAAATCCACTGCATTTGCATAATGTATAAGGGAAAAATATTAGAAACACCTTAGTATGATGCAGTCCAGTACAACTCAACACTTTGACTGTGACCTCAATAATCAACATATAATTGAATTAACACATCTCAGTCTGAATATCAGCAAAAACTGAGCCTTGTTAGCTTCATACATGTAGATTTTATGGCAGGGTTGTTGATGGTTGTCACGGATACGCCAGGCTCCACCGTCAGCTAATGAAGCACACCTGCTCCCTATCACACTCCTGCTTCCCATCAGCTCCTAATCACAGCCAGCATAAAAAGCCCAGCACTCACCTCAGCCAGTGGTCCGACCTCGTTTGCTACAAGGATTCCCCATGCGACTCTACATATTCCCTACTCTCCCTCTCCAGCGATCTCCCTCTTCAGCGATCGCCACACCATTGAGTCTTTCTTCCAGCAGACTTCCCCATCTCCAGACCTGCACACCTATTTTCACCATCTATAATCTAATACAGAACTATCTGTCCACATATCGGTGTCTCCCACCTGTCTGTCTGTAACAGAAGGTCGGACCATTACCGAAGGACTAACACCTGCACTCCCTCAGTCACTCCATCACCTCCCGTTACGCCATGCCAAGGGCCAGACTTCTTTGATTCGGTGGTGGGTAGCAACAGCGTCCTGTGGCTCTATCCATTGGCGCCAGACAAGAAGTCCACAGGGCAAAATCCCTACCGGGTTACCTGTCTGGCTTGAGATGGCCCACGCAGTCACCAGATTGCTGTCCGGTCTGCCAATCATCAGCCGACTAACCAGCCGCTCGCCTGCACCGCTGCCCAGCCGCTCGTCTGTATCGCTGCCCGGCAGCTCGCCTGTACCGCCGCCCGGCAGCTCGCAGGCTTCTCCGCCCAGCGGTTCGTCGGCTCCACCCCCCCCTCTACTTGCCTGCTCCACTGCCCAGTCGCCATTGCAGTCGCCTCTTTTCCCGGCTGGATCGCAGCAGCATCAATCCCTTGCCGATGCTGGATCACAACCACCTCCTCTTCCGGTTGGATCGCAGCATGCCGCGAGACCATCTACTGGGTCACAGCGTGCCGCTGAACCATTGGCTGGGTCACAGCAGCAGCAGTATCCTCCTTCTCTGCCGGAGTGGGAGGCTCCTGATTCCCGGACACCACTGGTCCAGCCCGCTCCTCTACTAATTTTCCCGTCGCCGGCTTCCTGTCCTGCTGTCCCATTGCCGGCTTCCTGTCCTGCAGCCCCACCACTGGCTGCCTGTTCTGCTGCACTTTGGAGTGGCCGAGTCAAAGTCCTGACCTGAATTCTGTTGAGATGCTGTGGCATGACCTTAAAAAGGCAGATAATGCTCGAAAACCCTCCAATGTGACTGAATTACAACAATTCTGCAAAGATGAGTGGGCCAAAATTCCTCCACAGCGCTGTAAAAGACTCATTGCAAGTTATCGCAAATGCTTGATTGCAGTTGTTGCTGCTAAGGGTGGCCCAACCAGTTATTAGGTTTAGGGGGCAATCACTATTTGACACAGGGCCATGTAGGTTTGGATTTTGTTTTCCCTTAATAATAACATTTGTAATAATGTGTTATCTGACAAATATTTAAATTTGTTTGATGATCTGAAACATTTAAATGTGAAAAACATGCAAAAAATCAAAAATGTTATACAGTATGACACTGTGATTTTGATTAATTTTATTGTCACCCATGAGGCCATATAAAGCTTTGTAAATACCCCCTTCTTCTGGACACAACACATGAGGGTAAGGGCTTCCTACTGTGCCTACCCAGAATGCCTTAGGCCCAGCAGACAACCTGCCTGTAAGCTGTATAGTGGTACTGCCTGGGGATTGGGACACTATCTACAGTTAAACCTGATAATCTTATTATCAACATTATCAGTGTGATATAAGTAGTGATGATGCAAATATGGACAACTTAGAATAGGGACACAGAAAATTATCCAGATTAAGTTTTAATGTCTACAATTTACTATTTAGCTACATAGTAAAGTACTTCTTAGCTGTTCTATTTACAAGTTTAAATAGGTAAAGTCAACTTTCCACATATATCAAGTATATGATTTAAAAGCAATTCTTTCTGGGTATAGATACCTGCTGGACACCCAGCATCAGTATGTACTTTATTACTTTGGTCCACAAGGCTTTTATTCTAATTGTAGAGAAAATCAGGATAGTTCAACTGAGTAATAGATTCTCTCTCTCTCTCCCCTGCGGTAATGTTAGAACACCGTAAAACGTAGTGTAGAGTTATAATGCAGTACTAGATACGACTGATAAAAGCTGATACGCATTAGTCTGTTATGGGTAAGTATCAATATTCCTGCCAGTAAATGACCAAAACCTAGTTTTCTTATAGCCTGATCTGTGATAGCAAACTTTATAGTGTCACTGGGGTCTCCAACCTGCAAGTTGCTCTTTAAAATGTCCAACACTGTGATATCAAGAATTTTAAAAGACATTACCAGTTAAATGAAGCGCCGATCCTCAGAGTTGCACCGGTGGAGACACCTTCAACTTTGGCTTCCGGGGTGGGAGCCCCATTCATCCCCCATCATTTTCCCTTGTTTAAGGGTGGTTCCCCCAGAGGACTTAATTAATTATAGAATTATATAATTAAAAAAAAAAATATATATATATATATATATATATA
This sequence comes from Siniperca chuatsi, assembly GCF_020085105.1. Classification (NCBI taxonomy): domain Eukaryota; kingdom Metazoa; phylum Chordata; class Actinopteri; order Centrarchiformes; family Sinipercidae; genus Siniperca; species Siniperca chuatsi. The sequence continues at coordinate 65,231 of NC_058057.1, forward strand.
TATATATATATATATATATATATATATATATATATATATATATATAAAAATAATTAAATATATGAGACTCAATTGATTGGCTGTCATTTCTCTTCAAGAAGAGTGGTGCTCCCGAGGACTTTATTAATTAAAGTTATTTATGATTACAGATGACTACAAATGTAATTGATTGCACCTACACACTTTAGTGCCCCTTTAACCATTGTAAATCCCAACACTGCCTCTTTGGGCTCAAGTGCTCTTGCTTTGAGACTATTTCTGCTGATGTTGCCACCACTGCTGGACCAAGGAACAAATAATAATAATAATAATAATAATATTTTCTTGGCAAAAGCTTTCAAGACCTGAAGACTTGATTTAACCTCTCTGAACTAAAAATGTGCGCAATTATCACTGCATATATCAGCTATTGTGTTAGCAAGCCTAAGGCCTAACAGCAGATCTTTTCTAGAAGGGGAATTGATCTGATATCTGGTAGCTCTCTGGTTTTTGCCCATTTCCTTACTTTGCCTAAACAAGATTAATGACCACCTTAGTGTTTGCTTTTAGAACTAAGGCATGCAATTACAGCACTCACTTCTAATTGTGGCATATGTGAGAGCTGTTAATAACAGAGGTGGGCGGGTTTACTATGCAGCTCTGGCTTTATGTGTTTCTCTTATGTGCCAGTGACTGTGTCAGGCAGTGAAACACAGCTGGCACTGATCCACAGCAGCTTTCCAGGCTCAGCTGCAGCAGCTGTGCTCTGCATTATCCTGTCCATTATCATACAGGGTTTCACTGCTGCTGAGGTCAATAACCGTCTGGGCCAAACACTGGGTGTTACTACGCTGCTTTACAAGTGGCGGTGAGCATTTGGCCGTGAAAAGCCCTAGTGTTAGCAAAAGAGAGAGTGCACAAGTCAAATTAAGATCTGTTTATGAAATCTGGATTTCCAGCCTTAACTAATGTTCTCTCACATTAATCATCAAGGTCTGCTCTCTGATTGTTTGTAGAAATCTTGATTCCAAACCATTGTCTCAAATGGGGTGTGAGAGGTTTGGCACCTAACACCGAAATAATGGCTAGACAGATTTTACAGGTGAGGGATCCTTCATGTAAAAAAAACTACACATCGCCCCTTTCACACATGCACCTTGTTGCATTAGTGCGTTGGCAATTATGTTGCAGAAAGATACATGTGGAGCAAACCAAACCAAAAGTGGTTTGATGCACGGTTTTGGACCTCCAATCAGCAGTGCCCTTTGTTCTGCATTAACATGAAAGAAAATCAATATCAATATCAGCGCCACTTGTCTTTCCAACACGACTTCTCATGCTTACCAAACATAGAGTAGTTAAGCCTCCGACTGTAAAATACCTTTATCACTGATAAGAGAGAACACTCTTCTTTGTTGTTATCATTGTTTTCCAAGTCACCGCTGTTCTCAGCAGTCCCTCTGTGGACAAGGTGACAAATATCCCACAAGCATTGCAGCTCTATAATTCTCCTGTCACATTTGAATAAAGCCAGAACAAACAAAAAGCCAGTACTGTAACATAAAAGAAGAAACCAGCAATGTTATCGATTCCAGGTCAAAAAAAAAGGAGCTAATATAGATGAAAAATTTGAAAAGTCAGATTGAAAAATTGGCTCAAGGATACTCAGATCTGCAGTAACAGATTACATTGGCTAACATCAATACTATCTGTCTGGTTGGAAAATTCTTCTACTGATGAATGCTTTGTTTTTAATCATGTTTAGATTACTGATGGAATACTCCCTGGTTGGGAACTAGTACTGTCTTTAATTTTTTTTCAGAATGTAATATTGATGTTTTACTGTGTATGTCTTCAAAGTGTAATGTTTATATACACCACAACTGTTTTCTTTTACTATGTCAATCTGCACATCACTGGCGGCCTCCACCCAGGGGCTACAGATGAAAATTTGCTTCTAGCTATATCTGGTGCAATAAATTGATTGTGCATTGTCCCTGTTAAATAAGAAATAAAAAAATAAGGAAGCTGATCAGAACTGTTTTAGTGTAAAAGGGAGTATCACAGTGCTTAGGGTGTTTGAGACTTAACTCAGAAAACCAAAGCTCTTCTCTGAAAGCGGGTTTTCCTTTTCCATACTAAGGATAGATTATGAGACGACAGGCCCTCCGGTGACGCATGTTTCCACTGACAGTGAGCAATAATGTCATCATCTAACATCACCACAGGGGACGCCTGGTGGCAACAGCTAGGACCTGAAGGATGTCACAGAGGAGTGTAACGGTACACAACATTCACGGTTTGATATGTACTTCGGTTTTAGGGTCACGGATCGGTACGTTTTCGGTACAGCTTAGCAGTTTTTGTAATTTATTTTGAAAAATATAAACATTCAACAGTGGCTCATTGGCCATGATTCTTACTGTAACAGTTAACAGGTCACTCATATTGTCAATAAGAAAAAATAAACAAATAACAAATAAATAACACAAATGTCAGTAATGCTCCATCTTAAGACAGTTGCAGCTTGCGCTGGTTTATACAGGGCAGCACAACAGACTGACTGAAATGCACACATGAAGGCACATTGTAGCAGGGCTCAAGCACTTTGAGCATATGCTTAAATTCTGTATTTTCTACGACCCATAGACTGTATATATAGACCGAGTATGGTTGCATATCTGCAGCGATAAACACTCCTATAGCATTAGTTATTGCTTTGGCACAGTCCGAATCTGCAGCGAGAGGCTGAGTGAACGCTGTGGGGAGAAGGACTCACCTTCCAGTCTGTTTTTATCTCGTTCCGCTAATCGACACATTCGGGTGATGCCGTCATAAATTGAAGTGTTTACACAGACATACCCGACTTCAGCTGAACAATGACAAACAGTTTGACACTAATCGTTGCCCATCATAACTAACTGGGAAACCGTAATGCTCCCATACAGTGGATCTAAATGTCAGGGAGGATCCTCCAGCTCTGGTCTCTCACTTGTGTTTACCGTTAAGAGGCAGCGACACTACATGAGCCTGACTAACCAGGCTAACCTGGCTAGCATGCTACAACTGATATGACATCAACTGGTGCGCTGCCAAAACGTTCCAAGTAAAATTCGGGCTCTAGAATTTCTGTACTGTGCGTGCGAGTAGTAGACATTAATAGACTTTGACAGTAATAGTTTGGGTCACAGGGTGTACCGTTCTGAGGAAGTCGCATACCAAACCGAACATCCTGTACTGAACGGTTTGGGATGAATACATGTACCACTTACATCCCTAATTTATATTGTAGGCTTTGAAAACAGATGCTCCAGTGCATACTCTAGGTAGGACAAACCCACACTTTGTCATTTTTCTGTTGAATTAAAGTGGTCATATTATGCTCATTTTCAGATTCATAATTTTATTTTGGGGTTGTACCACAATAGTTTTACATGGTTTAATTTTCAAAAAACACCATATTTTTTCCCATACTGCACATTGCAGCAGCACCTCTTTTCACCCTGTATCTTGAATGCTCCATTTTAGCTACCGAGTGAGGCATCTCACTTCTATTCAATCTTTGTTGGGAGTTGCACATGCGCAGTACCTAGGACTACTAGCCAATCAGAAGCAGAATAGGGCGGTAACTATGGCTTCAGTTCAGCCGTACATGTTTGAACCCGAGTCTGATACCGAAACACACGCAGAACAACCCGAACTAGCTTCACAACCTTGACTGGAGCAAGACGTTTCAGAGTGGTAAATTATTAATTTGTAACTAATTTATCTTTCATTGGTAACGTTTTAACTGTGCGCTGTCTACATCACAGTAACAACTTTATGCCCACTGACTGCCTGGAGGGTATCTAAAATTATTTTAATTTCATATTTAGGTGTACTCGTGGAAACTGCTCAATTCACAAAAAAATGCACGCAGAACACATTGCAATTGGAATATAATCAGACCCTCCGGACCACATCTGTAGGTGTAAATGACAGCTTGGCCACATTCTTAAGAAAAAAATTTTATCTGGTCAACAAGTTGAAAAGTTAAGGCTACCTCTCTATCTCAAGCTGCTTGTAAAAAAAACTACAGGTAGTAGCTAGTGTATATTCCCTAGCAAAAAGTTACTTATAATGGATGACCAGACGGCCTCTTCCAAGCCCAACCAACATTATAGCTTCCCTTGACCCAATGTTACAAGAAAGCTTATTAATTCAATTCAATTCAATTTTATTTATATAGCGCCAGTTCATAACAGAAGTTATCTCATTGCATATCTCATTAATACCAGGTGTAAATGCAAAGACCTGTGATCAGATGTGATCCAGATAACATATCCAGACACATATCACATTTTAATGCCAGATGGAAATGGGGCCTAGATGAGTGAAACATTAAAACCAAAGAGGCCATGTTTTTAATGACTGCATCAAATGGAAATATTCTGGATTTTCTTTCAATTTCAATTCAATTTATTTCAATTAAATTTTATTTATATAGCGCCAATGCAGGAGGAAAGACAGAGCATACAAGGAAACAATTTATATATGTTTTTGTTATACATATGCCTAATATATTGTACTTGAGATTAGTTTTTAATTAAGAGATAAGTTCTGGGTTTGGTCACACCAGCTATTCGTAAATCCATCACGAGTTTGTATGTAAAATCCTTTCTAGGTTCTTGGTAACTAGTAGCTAGCTTCAAACTAGAGATTTCCTTAAAAGATAAGTTCACAACTTTTGAAATCTGTCTTAAAACAATAGTCAGGTGCCCATAAAAATATTGAAACAGGATTTGTAAGCTGTAATCATTGGGGACAAAATGCACAAGTCGTTTTGAGCAAAAATACATTCCACAGTTATGGAATGTAAGTCAATATATTCCAAACTTTCTTTTTAGTATAAATGTTCCCCTTTTTCTTTCCCCAGACAATGTTTCTGATCTGAACTGCGATGGAGGATTAGTAACACAAAGAAAGAATTTTGTATTAAAAGACAGACAAATCAAGTGGATATCTTCCAAAGTTTCAAACACAAATTGTTGAAGCCTTACATTAGCTTCAGATAACTTTAGAATGCATTTTTCCATAGAATGATGAATGTGGATTTTGTCCCCCATCACATACATTGAAATATTTTTGGGAACTGATCTCTTCAGGGCCAGTATGAACAGGAGGAATGATAGCAAGCAAAACCTGTTTCAATGTTCATATGGGCACCTGACTATTGTTTTAAGACATACTTGAAAATTTGTGAACCTATCGTTTAATCCTTTAACACCTTAGCTAGTGAAGCCCTTTGTGATGTGTAAATGTGTGTGGAACCGCCCACTCAAAAACAACTATGTTAACAGGAAGTCACTGTAGCATCACAAGTTGTAACATAACTTCCTAAACTAACAGTTTGATATATTAGGAAACACATATTGAACTTACTTGACATTTTATTCATATATGTAAACATGGGGTTGTTTCAGAGTGAGTAGTAGTCAGAGTGATTGGGAAATATTGCAACCTTACAACTTCACCTAATCATTTAGTCCAACGTTATTGCCAGAACGTTTTGTAATTTGAGGTGAATTGTTTTATTTTTGAGAAATCATTCCATCAATCCCATCACTATTAAACAGCATTTAAATCAAGTCAAGGTCAGATATCTACCATATTCCATATTACCTCTTACAATCTTCACTCTAAACAAGTCATATATTAGCCAGTTGGTTCAGTCAGCTACAAATGTTACTTGGTGTAAAATTTTAGTAACAACTAATCTCTATGTAAGAATTAGTTTGAGGGGTGCAATTTGTTTTAACTTAGTGATGTGTAAATCTCCGTAGAGTAAGCACTGTACAATATAGCAAGGCTAAGTTTGAACTTTTGAATAGCTGGTTTGAACCTAACTTATAAAGACTCAGCATTATTATTTCTTATTTTTTCAATATGTTGATTTTTTTGATGAATCAAGTAACCATTTAATCAATAAAATCTCAGAGAAGAATAGTGAAAAATGCTCAACCAAATTTTCCAGAGTGACATCACAACTTCAAATAGTTTTTCTTTGTCCAATGGACCAAAACCCAAAGAGATTCAGTTGATCAACTAATCATCCTAGACTCAGCAGAGTTGAAGTTAAGGCCTTCCACTGTACAAAAACATCTCAGGACAATATTATTTTCACATTCACACAACTTTAGAGAGTTTCAAGGTTGTATGTGAGCCATTAAGACAGCGACACTTTTGTATGTGCTAGACAGTTCAGTGTGGTTTGTATCTGTTCCAGGGTGGCTGGCAGAGTATGGAGTATGTGTGGAGCTTGAATGGCGTCAGATCGATATGAAGCTCAGGTTTCAGTAGACCTGAGTCCCCACTGGGGACCACATCCAGGGCTGAGGAAAGGCTGGAGTATCGACCAGCGGCTGCTCTTACCTTGATGACAGCCTCCAGCTCGTCTGGGAGCACACACGGGTGTTTCTGCAGGAAGGCTGCCTTCTCTGCTGTGATGGTGATCTTCTGGTTATTTTCAAAGGGCTGCTCCAGCGCCCGGAATACCAAGCCCCCTGCCACCAGGTAGGCCACCACCACCACGAACACTGCCAGTACCGTCTTCAGCTTCATCATGGTGAAAGGAGCTGAGCCATCGGCCACCGCCTCCATGCTGGCTACCATGCTGGGGGGCCGGGAGGAGACGGAGAGCCGTGGCAGAGCACAGCCCATCGGGTTCTGCATGGTGGCCACGCTGGCCTGCACCAAGCTGGACTGAAGCATGCCAGGCTGCACCTTCTTGGGGGGGACCAGGTTGGTCTGGACTGCCACTGAAACAAAGGACAAATGAACAACTGTGTGCTGCAAGTTACAGTGATGTTTCCTGCTGATGAAAACCCTGATATGCAACAGGTGAACAGCATGACCTTTCATATGAGGTCTGGCAAAGACAATTTGTTTAATTTAAAAATGTCTGCTAATAACTTTCAGCAAAAAGAGTTGGAGGGAGAAAGAAAGACAAAAGGAAAGAAAGTCCTCAGAGCAAATCAATCTCACAATAGTCCATATGAGGACTATAACGTGATAGGAGACAGGCTGAATTCTTTTTAAAACCAGATTTTAATGGCAAACACAGTGAGACCATGAAAAAAAGAGAAATTACTTTTACAGCCATTTCATTTTATCTCCAGAAGCTATTCTTTCTCAGGATTCATATTTGCTTGTTTGATAGAAAAGAGGGATGTCTGTGTCTTTCAGCAGAAGGACTGATGGGCCTTCAGGGCAGAAGAGAGTAGACTCTAATGTATTTTACTAACAGCTATTAAGTCTAGCTATACAGTATATGATAGCAGAGTGCTCCACCTGGGTGCTCCATCAACCTCTGCTCACAAATGCTACACTGCCAGACAAAAACAACAGAAGGAAAACCCTGAACAGAAATAAATGATTTTGAAATAATAGTGATAGGTCTAAAAGCATACATTTCCTTATGTAACTTTTTTTACATACTTTTTATTTTACTTCTCTTTATCTATGTCTCCTGTATGTGGTAAAGATTTATTCTATTTAAAGAAGCACTCCTGATATTTTACATGTGAAATACGGTTAAGTAGTCATAGTTAGTCCTATTCAGCCTATGTAAACAGTTGTATAATCTCTCAGTCTTCTGTGGCTCTGTAGGAGCTTTGTCAAGTCTGAGAAAAAAAAACATGATGTCATAGTAATGTCCTCAGGGTTATCTCATCTTGAGCATGGAAACTACACATTTGTCACAAGAAGTCTGTGCTATAAACTGGAGGTACGATGTGAGTCTTTACCTGGCAGGGAGGGCAGCGTATGACACATATCAAAACACCATCATTGTTTTCTATGTAAGCCTGCACATCGGCTGTGTCTTTACATCATGGGTTGACTCTCATCAGAAAAGAAGCATTTTTTTATAATCACATTAACCGCCCAGATAAAAACATCCCAGCTACTGTACCTTGACTTCTGTTTGCATGAAACAAGAGGTGTATGCTATGGGTATCAACTAATGTGCGTCAAATGAGGCCGTGACGCAGCCGATGTGTGTTGCACTCAAGTCAGGATATCTTTGTCTCTGCTGTATCGATTTTGACCATTTGTGACCATTCTTTAAAAATGTAGTCTCTTGCAAGTCCTCCAACTCCGAGAGTGCCATACTAAATCTACAGTGGAGTAACCCTTTAATCCACTGAATCATCATTACAACATTGTTCATACCAACAGAACTTGGGATAATAAACTGAATATATTTAGGTTTTGTTCTGTTGGTCAGACAAAAGAAGCAATTTGAAGATATCACCATGGGCCATTACTATTTTCTGACATTTTATAGACCAAATGATTAATCAGTTAATTGAGAAGATAAGTGGCAGATTCATCATTAATGAAAATAATAATAGGTTGTTTGAAAGTGAATTCTTGACCTTGCAGTAAAAAAACGTATTTGGACAGAAAATTGTAACTCAATGTCTGGGGAAGAGCAGGTACGAAAGTATAACTTTTTTTGTATTTCCCTCTTTGCCCAGAGATCCATTGATTTAGAGTAACCATATTGTATTGTGAACAACATACACACGTCCTCTACCAATACGAACCGTTTAAATTTTTTTTTTGCATAAATGAGTCGGTTGCAATCAGATTGGAAGTTGACGATGCTCATTAATACTTTCGCCCCTCTCTGGCGGGGGACGAAAGTAACGGTTGGATAAATCGACCACAAAACAAGTAAATACTTAATATTTCTCATATGTTCATTAATGCTTCGGTTAGTCCTTCAAGTAAAAGACCATGTTACTCTCAAATCAATTTATGTTATATGTCGCAATTTTATGAAATTGGTCCAATGCATCAAACTCACCGTAGTGCATATTCACCATTTTCTCTTATGAATAACATTGGGTGGGAATTTAAGATGTTTAAACTGTCACAAATCAACCTATCACGTGCACTGTGTCTCCAAATCATGCATGTTCCTCTCTTTTTAATTTTTAACAGCAGGGACAGTCGAAGCAAACCAACCAGCAGATAACGTTTTTTTCCTTTTAGCATAGGCCCTTTCCACAAGACATTCTGACTTGTCATAGAGGGGTGAACAGGTGTAACCATATAGAAAAGTGAATAGTTAATGATTCTTTAATGGTTACACCTGTGTTTACCCATTTATGACCCTAACCCTGGGCATTTCCTGTAAGCATAAGAGCAAAGAAATACATCTTTAATAACAGTAACATGGTGTTACTTTCGTCCCTCCTGTCTCCATCAGCTTTATCCTGGCTAACACCAAAGATAAGCTAGCATGATAAATGAAACCTTCACTGATACTTAGCCTACAGATAGGTCTATATACATTTGCAATCTTCAACAAATTAACATTACCTTAAAAACAGAACACTTCCGTTTTATATTTTTTATTTTCGAAGTGAAAAATCCATTTTTCAATTGTAACTCAGGGAAAATGGATCAGATCGCACTGATTTTCGTCTACGGACTCAATGGCGGGGTGTACCTTGAGTGGACTTAATGGCAGGTTCCATATTACAAGAGAAAAGGTCCGTGTTGCAACCGTCCTGCTGTTACTTTTATCCAGCCTCTCCCCTACTTACTAGCTTTTTCCAGAGCTTTCAACTGCATCTCACAATGTTCATCAGCATATGGAGTTTGCTGATGCAGTGGATGACGTTTTGAGTAAAAACTCTGTCATTGCCATAGTAGAGGTGAAAACAGCAATAGAGGAATGTAGTTGAAAGCTCTATACTATACGATACTATAATGGGAATGGCTTGACCTGGCTTCACCTTATTGGTGTACCTCATTAAAAGTGTTCGGTGTTAATATAGAAAAGGGAACTTATAGCTAAATGTCACAGCTTCTCCTGATATGCTGCCAATTATCTCTTAGAACCAGCACACTGTGGTTAGACTCCAGTGTGAGTGTTGATTAGCTCCCAGTGTGACTTACAGCCAGCAAAACTAAAATTTTTACATTTCATCATCTATTCACTAAATAATGTTATGTAACACTGGGTTGGGGAATCGTGACAGCCACTTAAAACCAATAGAACTGCTTTGATTTATGTAACCAATCAGCCAATGTGCATAGAAAACCGATTTCTTTGCACTGCTCACATGCAGGTGCGATCATGAACGGTAAGCTTCAGGTATCATAGAACTAGAGGGAACAACACTTGAAAATGAAAGAAGGCAGTCATCTCTCTCGAAGGTCATGAACCTATAAATCACCTGTACAGGCTCAGCTAGGCAGACGTGCTGATGCTGTGGGAGAACGTGACACACATGCAGGATTTGGGGGCATCTACCCAGCGGAGGATGAGGTAATGTTTCAAAAAAAACCTGTAGGCTACATCTCTCCACTGCATCACATTGAAGCTTTTCTTGACTGACAGCACCTGTTAAGATTTCCCTGCAAGTTGTGAGCATAATTAACTCATATATAATTTCTTCCTCCCACTAAATCATTTCTCAGTATCAACACATTAATGCATGTCCCCCCTCTTGTTTTGAGCACTGGTGACGCCACAATGAAGGCGGCTGCAGTATTCTCCCATAGTAAACTTCAGCATGCAGCAACACACTTTACTGTGCCATATTTCTCTGGAAAGTCAACTTCTGGTCAGCATTAATATTTCATTGGTAAGCCTGCTGGAGCTGCAGGGTAGAAACAACCACTGTGGTTGCAGAACAGGTAAGGGCTATAAAGACGGTATAAAGGACCAGTTTCACAGACTGCAGCATTTCATTTCACAACACGCAATAATGAGATGATCTTAAGAACTGTCACCAAATTCAGTATAGAATCTAATGGTACGCACTACAGCCTTTAGGAAAATAATATAAAAGATTAATTGACAGTCTAACCTGGTGGAGGGTTCATGTTCCCTGGTTTTCTTGGATTCTCAGTCGGAAATTTCATTTTGATTCTCTTGGCTCTTGGTGCTGCTGTTGGGTGAAATAACGGTCTTTAATGTCTCAGGATCCGTTCGCTCGATTCCGTCAACTTTAACCGGGAGAGGATGGAGAACGGCAGGGAGTAGAAACACATCATCCGCGGCGTGTAGTTCTGCTGTAGTGGTTGAGAGGCTGGTTGGATGCAGCTCCTCTTCTCTCTTCACCCACGGCGGTCTTCAGGACACACACCCACTGCTCGCCGCATCACCGTCTGCATTGTGCTGTAGTAAACACCGTGGGCGCGCGCAGCGGGAGACGAGGCTCCATTGAAGAATCCAACGTTTACATTGTGATGGATTTTTTTCAATTATATATTTAAGTCGGGTTGCAGCGGAACAGCGACTATGCACTGAGAGTTGTCAGGATCCACCTCTCTCCTCGCAAAACTGCTTCTGTTGCGCTTTGGTCGGGTGTCCGCGCCGCGGCGCACCGGCGTGCCAGGCGGCTGCGTACTACAAGACACGACGTCAGTTTACTGAAAGATAACAGTTGGCCTGGAGGAGAGGAGGGAGCAAAGGACAGAAAGCGGGAAGGAAATGGAATGATTGCCTGTTTCAGTGTTCATACGGGCACCTTACTTGGCTTGAAGAAATGTGAACAAGAAGCCTGCTATTTATTTAAAAATACTAACATTTTATTCGTTTTTTAAATTGATCTTTTCCCTAATTGTTTTATAACGGATATATGTCACACTACATTGTGCAAGTAGAGAATAATGGACTTACTAAGTGTGGAGAGGAGGCAACTTTGGAATAGGGAATCAGAATCAGAATCAGAAATACTTTACTGATCCCCGAGGGGGAACTCTTCAGGGAACCTGTGTGGGTTAAGATGTGTCAAACTACTGGTGAATTAGTTATGAGCAAGACCTCACTTTAGAATGGGGAACATATTCTGAGTTAGACTTAATTTAGAGTTATTTGGACTATTAACACTTGTAGTTTTATGTTTTGTTACATGAGAATAGACCATATTTAGGAGGAGTAGTTCGGTTATTGAGGGAAACTCTTAGCTAATGGCCTAGTAGTTGTAGAATATGGTGATGCAGAATAAGGCATTAATAAGTGCTTTGCAATGACTAATAAAGAGCCAAAATGTTTATAGAAAATAGGTTATATAAAATGACTGATGGTCTCACAGGTAGCACAGTGCTACTATTGCCACAACTTAACCAATGAGCTTCACTGTAAATTCAGTGTCTGTCCTTGGATGTTTGGTACAAGACTGAACACTGAAAAAAGATAAAATCTTAATATTTTGATATCAGCACTGTGGACAAACTCTGTGCCTCAAGGTTGAAGAGTGTTCTGTTTGTCTATGTTGGATGATTCAAGAATAAAATGAATAGATTCTTCATTAATTGATGAGGTGGGATTTGTGTAAATTTTGAATTTATCCTGTGTTAAGCATTTTCCTGTCCATCATTCCCATGGGAAAAGAAACAGTACACGTGTTTTAAGCAATATCAGCTATTCTTGTAAACATACCTTTTTATTCTATCTATATCCATATTTAGGTCTCACCAAGTAAAAAGCAAAGTACATTTATTTTGCATTTCTTAGTTCCTTTGAGCAATAACAAAAACAAATGTTTTTTAAACTGACAGCACATTTTTATTGTAAGCCTCTATCAAATGGTTCATATGTCAATTAATTAATTATAAAAGTGCCAGTACCAAACATTTGAAATGTCAATGAATAGCAAAAGTGCATTTCAACAATCTGCATAGATTTGTCTCCATTATTGTGAAATAAAATATATTTTTTTCATTGTACACAGCTTTTTTTATTGATTAAGAGCAATGTGTAAATCCTAATGAATAAAATCTTTTTCCATATAACAAAAACATAACATTAAAAATGTATAAAATAGTATATAAAATAAACTAATTGGCAAATATAAATTATTTTTAAAAAAGTACAATCTTTGTATCAGACCTGCTCATCTTTATTTTGGTGCAACAGCACAACAGTTTTTGGGCGATGGATTCTGTTCTTGTAGTATTCAAATCCTATACACTGGACACACCCTTTGGCCAGAAGTTGCACCGCCCCCAGAAATTGGACAAAGGTGACAATGTCTATAACCAGAATCAGAATCAAAAATACTTTATTGATCCCAGAGGGGAAACTCTTTTGTTACAGCAGCTCACTATCACGTCAGTGCACACAGGAATAGAAGTACTAAGCAAAAAATATAAAGTGGGTATAAGTGGTTATACCAAGTGGGTATAAGTATAAAATTAAAATAAGTGTAAAGTACAAAGTGAATTAACCAGTTGATGATAAGTATGTACGGTATAATAATACAATGTAATAATATAAGTAATGAGTAGTATTGCATGTACTGTCAAGTTAAGTGTAGCATACTGAGATTATTATGAGACGGTGGATATTGCACAGTAGTAATAGAAGTATGAATAAATATCAATAAATGTAACTGAAAACAGAGTATATTGCACCAGAGTATTAAACTGAGAATATTGCACAATTATGTCAAGTATTGCAGTGATGTTAATGATCCAATGTCCAGTTTATCAACTTAAGGTCATATAGTCTGACACTTAGAGGGAGGAGTTAAAGAGTTTGATGGCCACAGGCAGGAATGACTTCCTGTGGCGCTCTGTGGTGCATTTTGGGGGGATGAGTCTTTCGCTGAAGGTACTCCTTTGTTTGACCAGCATGTCATGGAGTGGGTGGGAGACACTGTCCAAGATATGGCATGTAGTTTGGCCAGCATCCTCCTCTCTGACACCACTGACAGAGAGTCCAGCTCCACCCCCACAATGTCACTGGCCTTACGGATCAGTTTGTTGAGTCTGTTAGCGTCCGCTACCCTCAGCCTGCTGCCCCAACATGCAACAGCATACAGGATAGCACTGGCTACCACAGACTCATAAAACATCTTCAGCATTGTCCGGGCAGATGTTGAAGGACCTCAGCCTCCTCAGAAAATAGATCCGGCTCTGACCCTTCCTGTAAAGAGCTTGAGTGTTCTTAGCCCAGTCCAGTTTATTGTCCATTTGTACTCCCAGGTACTTGTACTCCTCAACAATGTCCACACTGACCCCCTGGATGGAGACCGGGGTCACCGGTGCCTTGGTCCTTCGTTGGTCTACAACCAGCTGCTTAGACTTTGTCGCATTGAGTTGTGATGGTTCTGCTCACACCATGAGACAAAGTTATCCACCGCAGCCCTGCACTCATCACCCTAACCCTGAAGAAAACTTCTGAAGGTGGCAGGACTCTGTGTGGTAGCTGAAGTCTGTGGTGTAGATGGTGAAGAAGAAGGGAGAGAGGACAGTCCCCTGAGGGGCCCCAGTGTTGCTGACCACGCTGTCCAACACACAGTTATGCAGGCACACATGCTGTGGTCTGCCAGTCAGGTAGTCAACAATCCAGGACACGAGGGGGGCATCCACCTGCATCGCTGCCAGCTTCTCACCCAGCAGGGCAGGCCGGATGGTGTTGAAAGCACTGGAGAAGTCAAAAAACATGATCCTCACCATGCCTGCTGGCTTGTCCAGGTGGGTGTAGATGCGGTTCAGCAGGAAGATGATGGCGTCCTCAACTCCCAGCCGGGGCTGGTAGGCGAACTGAAGGGGGTCCAGGAGTCTGACCATGGGCCGTTGCCGTTCCAGCACCAGCCTCTCCAGGGTCTTCATTATGTGGGAGGTCAGTGCCACCGGTCTGTAGTCCTTGGAGCCACCGTGATGCGACGTCTTCGGTACAGAAATGAGACAAGATGTCTTCCATACAATAGGGACCCTTTGAAGATGCAGGATGAAGACATGTTGAAGGACTCCACATAGCTGGGGGCACAGGCTTTTAGAACCCCGGGGCAAACGCCATCGGGGCCTGCAGCCTTGTTTGATTGGAGTTTCATCAGATGTCCTCTCACCTGGTCAGTAGTCAGGCACACAGCAGAGGTTACAGGCGTGGGAGGGGGGGAGTCATCAGTGTGAAGAGGGCCGTTAGCCTGAGAGCCAGTTGATGGGGGAGTAGGACTCTCCCAGGAAGATGGAGGAGGGGTGGAGCAGTGGACCCAGAGGAGTCTGAGGGCAGACAGCAGCTGAGATAGAGGGGGGGTGAGCAGGAGCCGGTGTGTCGAATCTGTTAAAGAACAGATTAAGTTTGTTGGCCCTATCCAAGCTGCCTTCAACTCCTCTGCTGCCACTCGGTCAGAAGCCAGTGATGCTCTTCATGCTGTTCCAGACCTCTCTCATGTTGTTCTGCTGGAGTTT
Source organism: Siniperca chuatsi (assembly GCF_020085105.1). Taxonomy (NCBI): domain Eukaryota; kingdom Metazoa; phylum Chordata; class Actinopteri; order Centrarchiformes; family Sinipercidae; genus Siniperca; species Siniperca chuatsi. The sequence continues at coordinate 80,411 of NC_058057.1, forward strand.
CCACTCCAGCTTCCTCCTGTACTTCTCCTTGGCCTCCCTGATCTTCACCTTCAGGTCAGCCTGGATTGCCCTCACCTCCTCCCTATTACCATCGGTAAAGGCCCTCCTCTTGGCAGTCAGGATGTCTTTGATGTCCTTTGTTACCCACGGTTTATTTGGATAACAATGGACCATCTTAGTTGGGACATTGCAGTCCACACAGAAGTTAATGTAGCCAGTGATGCACTCAGTGAGCCCGTCAGTGTCCTCTCCATGAGGCTCACAGAGTGCATCCCAGTTTGTCACCTCAAAACATTCCTGCAGTGTCTCATAGGCATCCTCTGACCATCTCCTCACTGTACTTGTGGTCGCAGGCTGCCTTTTAACCAGAGGCACATAGCAGGGTTTGAGGTGAACCAGGTTGTGGTCTGACCTACCCAGGGGGGAGGGGGGAAGAGCTGTATGTGTCCTTAATGTTAGCATACAGCAGGTCCAGTGTCCTCTCCTCTCTAGTAGGACAACTCACATACTGGGTGAAATTAGTCAGACATGGTTGAAGTCACCCGAGATTAAAATGAGTGCACTCGGGTGTTGAGTCTGGAGATGTGCTATGGCGGTGTGAATGGCGTTGTACTCCGATGCCGGGTTAGCAGAGGGGGGGATGTAAACAGCCACAACAATGGCATGTGTGAATTCACATGGCAGATAATATGGCCGGAGTCCCACAGCTAACAGTTCAATGTCCGGGCTACAGATACTCTGCTTGATGGTAATGTGACCAGGGTTACACCATCTGTTGTTGACCAGCACAGCAAGCATGCTGCCTTTCCGCTCACCGCTCCACTGGATTTACCTAACTTAGTCAATCCCCTCTTCTCATTTCTCAGTTTGTACATCCTTTCCTCGCCTCCTCTCCTCATGTCTTAGTCTCCCCCACCTGAGATGTGAGCGGAGGAGGCAAGGACATTTAATAAAATGAGACATCCTCGCTTCAGAGCCGTCATTTCAAAGCAACATCAATTAAATATGATGCGTGGTACAGCAACAATCATCTGTCCATTGTCACACCTCTTTTATATGTCATGTGGTGCCAAAAAGACTTCCGCAAAGGGTACCCCTGTGCAACCTCACTCATAGCTCCTCTGGCAAGCCTCCTCCTTCCTCGCTCCTTGAGATGCATTTTATGAACTGAGACGTCCTTCAAGATGGCATGCTGAGATCAATTTCCAGGTCACAGGCAGGAGGACGGAGGAGAGCGGAGACGAGGAGGCACAAAATAGAGAAATGAGAAGAGCCTACGGCATTGTCGCAGAGAACATTAAAAAAAATGTCCTAAAGAAATTATACTGATATAATAATTTCAACAAATATACAAGGGAATGACATTTCATCTATCACAGTGACAGTTTATAATCAGAAAACTTTGTATTCCATGGCAATATTCAGTATGTACTTGTAGTATATATACAATGCTATCTTTACCATTAAGTAAGCAACTAAGACTGTTAATAACATATTTGGTTTCCAGATGTTAATAAATGTTTACTTTTCGCTCTTTCTATTCAACAATATTAAGACTTAGTATATAATGATAAAACCCTACAACTTTATATATTTAATGTTATTGTGGTTACGTTTTCCTTATTGTTTTATTTCTATTGGATTGTTTTATTGTGGATTCTGCTATCCTGTTGAAGTAACTCAATTTGTCCAAGAGATTATATAGTTTAATGTTATGTCATAAATGCTTACATGCATCCTTTCATAAAACATTCTGAATTTATGAAATATTCATAAGGCAACAGTGACACACAAGCCTGTGGGGATCTACTGATCTGACATGCTGCGGTAAGCATATTGTGTCATTTCCAGTCACCGGTGTTTGTGTTTTACTAGTAGCGTATTTCTGCTGCTCTAGCTCATCACAGTTAATTGTGTTCGATTCTTCATTATAGTGGTTAACTATCTGCTATAAACTTACAATAGTTCTGCTCAAGCACTCATAGCTCTCTCCTTTTAATGACTTTCTCGCTAATACCACAGTTTACACGCTAGCCACCGTTTTTTATCTTAGCAGCTAGTGATGGCTTCTCTCTCTCCCTCTCACTCTCCTGCTCTCTCTTGATCGGTGTGTCAAATGTTTAGCTATTCCTCTGCCTCCTTTAGTGATAATGGTACATGTAATAAATGTAGTTTATTTGTAGCATTGGAGGCGAGGCTTAGTGATTTGGAAACGCGGTTCCGCACCATGGGAACTCAATCATTAGCTGCTGTAGTTAGCCAGCCCCCAGTAGCCGGTGTGGACCAACCAGAGGTAGCTCCTGTTAGCTGTCTGTTAGCTGTCTCCCGAGCAGCCAGGAGAAACCAGGGAGGTTGGGTGACTGTCCGAAGGAAGCATAGCCCTAAGCAGAAGCCCACGGTTCACCACCAACCTGTTCATGTTTCTAACAAGTTCTCCCCACACACCCGCTGAGAAACCAACTCTGATTATTGGCAGCTCTATTTTGAGAAACGTGAAGTTAGCGACACCAGCGACCATAGTCAAATGTAGTCCTGGGGCCAGAGTGGGTGACGTTGAATCCTATTTAAAACTGCTGGCTAAGGATAAACGTAAATACAGTAAGATTGTTATTCACGTTGGCAGTAACGACTCCCGATTACGCCAATTGGAGGTCACTAAAGTTAACATTGAGTCGGTGTGTACATATGCAAAGACAATGTTGGACTCCGTAGTTTTCTCTGGGCCCCTGCCAAACCTGACCAGTGATGACATGTTTAGCTGCATGTCTTCATTCCGCGGCTGGCTGTTTAGGTGGTGTCCCGCAAACGATGTGAGCTTTGTAGACAATTTGTGGACTTTTTGGGGAAGACCTGGTCTGATTAGGAGAGACGGCATTCATCCCACTTTGGATGGAGCAGCTCTCATAGCCAGAAATCTGACTGATTTTATTAGTGGACCAAAACCATGACAACTCAGAGTTGCGACCAGGAGGTGGAGTTGCAGTCCTACATGCTTCTCTGCGCTTCCAGAGCAGTTACCCACCCAAAACTCCTTAGTGACGGTGTCTGCCACCTGACCACTTAAATTAATAAAATCTAAAGTTAACAGAAGAAGAGTTATACATAAACAAAAACGCTGAATTAGCACAACAAAATAGCATAATTAAATGTTGACTCTTAAACATCAGATCTCTGTCATCTAAAGCTATGCTGGTGAACGAATTAATATCAGAGTATCATATTGACTTATTTTGTCTTACTGAAACCTGGCTGGGTCATGAAGAATATGTTAGCCTAAATGCCGAGTCATATTAATACTAACATTCCACAAGGCACCGGCCGAGGAGGTGGAGTTGCAGCCATCTTCGACTCAAGCCTATTAATCTGCCCTAAACCTAAACTCATTCGAAAGCCTTGTTCTTAGTCTTTCACACACAACCTGGAAAACATGACAGCCAATTCTATTTGTTATAGTGTACCTCGCTCCTGGTCCTCATTCTGAATTTTTATCTGAATTCTCAGAGTTTTTATCAAGTTTAGTCCTTAAAAACAGATAAAGTGGTTATTGTAGGTGATTTCAATATTCATGTGGACGTTGAAAATGATAGCCTTAGTACTGCGTATATCTCATTATTAGATTCAATTGGCTTTTGTCAGAGTGTACATGAAGCCACTCTCTGTTTTAACCACACCCTCGACCTTGTTCTGATATATGGCATTGAAATTGAACATTTAATAGTCTTTCCACAGAATCCTTCTTTATCGGACCATTATTTAATAACCTGCTATTGCTGGACTACACGCCATCAGGCAAAAATTCTGATATTGCTGTGGCTAGATTCAAGGAAGCGATCCCATCTGCATTTAATTCAATGTTATGTCTCAATATAACAGAGGACTGCCATGCAAATTGCAGCCCCTCCCAAATTGACCTTCTAGTTGATAGCGCTGCAGGCTCACTGCGAACGACACTCGATTCTATTGCTCCTCTAAAAAAGAAGATAATAAAACAAAGAATGTTAGCTCCATGGTATAACCCCGAAACCCGCAAATTAAAGCAAACATCACGAAAACTTGAAAGAAAATGGCGTTCCAATATAAACAAGTCCAGGTTTCTTTTCAGCACTGTAGCCAGGCTGACAGAGAATCATAGCTCTATTGAACCATGTATTCCTATAGCTCTCAGTAGCAACAACTTCACTTCTTTACTGGATATGATCAATCTGGCTTTATTAACAGGCCATGTACCACAATCCTTTAAAGTAGCTGTAATTAAACCGCTTCATGAAAAGCCTATTCTTGATCCTGGGGTTTTAGCCAACTATAGACCTATATTTAACCTTCCCTTTCTTTCTAAGATCCTTGAGAAAGCAGTCGCCAATCAGTTGTGTGACATTCTAAATAACAATAGTTTATTTGAGGATTTTCAGTCAGGGTTTAGAGTGCATCATAGCACAGTGACAGCACTGGTGAAAATTACAAATGACCTTTTAATGGCATCAGACAATGGACTGTACTTGTCTTGTTAGATCTTAGTGCTGCGTTTGACACCATTGACCATCACATCCTAATACAGAGACTGGAACATGTAATTGGCATTAAAGGAGCCACACTAAGCTGGTTTAAATCCTATCTATCAGATCAATCTCAGTTTGTACATGTTAACGGTGAGTCCTCCGTGCACGCCAAAGTTAGTCACGGGGTCTACAGGGTTCTGTGCTTGGACCGATTCTATTCACCTTATATATGCTTCCTCTAGGCAATATTATTTGGAAACACTCCATAAACTTTCATTGCTATGCAGATGATACCCAGTTAAATCTATCGATCAAGCCAGATGAAACTAACCAGTGTAGTGGCAATTCCTTCGGAATAAAGAAACACTCAAGGCAATCACTTGTCTTTCTGTAGGTTTACTTCAAGGGTCTGCAGACGGACTCACAGCAGCAAAAACATACATCAGTATAATCTGCTCTGAATGAGTACCGAGAAAAAAGGAGCATCACTTATTTATCCAGTCTTCAGGGTCAGACTCCTCAACCTGGGGAGAAGAGTGTCCCTGAAGTCTGGACATAACAGTCAATAGGATAATTTGTAGTTCCATGTCATCATTATCAGTGTACTGTTCTCATCTCGCAGTCCAAACAATCATACACAGATGAAGTATTGACGCCAAACAATTATAATAATATCTGTATGTTATTATATCAGAGAGTCTGTTCTTGCCATTGCAATTCCTCCCTTTTTAGCATAAAACCATCTTAAAAATAAATGCTAATCAAAATAATTAAGAACAAACGTTAGGTTTGAAAGGAAAAATCAAACAACCAGACAAGTGGGGAAAACCTCAAGTGTCAGAGGAAGAAAAACCCCACATATACTTATCATTAGCATATCCAGCAAACTTCAATTCAATAGTCATTAGCAATCCTTATCATTGTAACAGGACACAAATAGGAACTAAAAAATTTTATGAGACTAAACTAAAAACCTAGGTTATAACCAATAAGCATGTGTGAATCAGCAAAACAACAGAACTATTATTATTATTGTAACTTTAACCATTAGGTAAATCGCTCTAGCAGTAATATATGAGCATACATGAGCATTTTATTCTAAATTCGCATCATACTTCAAGATCCAGTGTGGCTACATGCAGCTTTATTCTCCTCAAATCATCTCATTGTCAAACGGTGGAATCCATTCAACAGAGCTGGATGTTTCTATTGGCATATTCATATACTGACCCATAGATGATTTAATTGCTGTAGCAATCATTGATCTGAGGCAGGGAATTACACAGCAGGTCAAAAGGAGGAAGAGCACAATAACTAGGAGCACGGGTGCCAACATTTTCATCAACACATTCTTCCATCCTCCCATAGTTAGCCATGACCACATATCCCATCCTCCCACACTCTGGGAGTCTAGGCTTTTCTCCTCATGCAGTAGGTCGTTCAGATGGGAAACAACATGAGCCATATTGTCTGTGATGTCTGGAACGTAGGTGCAGCAATCAGTCCCAATAATATGACAAACTCCTCCTTGACTAGCCAGCATTAAGTCCAAAGCCATTCTGTTCTGGAGGGCCACGTTTTTGATCCCCTGCATGGTAGGAGTGAGAGTGGAAAACCCTACCTCTACCAGTGCCGTCAAGTTCTCAAGATCTATGGCCAGGTGGTCTATCTTGTGTGCATTATTCACAGTCCCCCACCAGGGGAGGATGCCACTGATTCCTTTCTCCCCTGGTGACACTCTCTTAGTGGATCGCCGTGCTCTGTGTGGTAAGTAATAGTGAGCATAGTGGGTGTAAAAATGAGTGATGGTGGGTAGAAGATTCACAGATGTTATCAGCTTAGCAAGGTAGCAGGTGCCACACCACCCCGGTCTGAGGGATTGATAAACATGTTGTCCACATACCCACATGTGCTCTCTTAGGGACCAAATCCATCCTCCGTAGGCATCAGGACGATGGGATTGTCGCTTCCTGGGCGGTGTAAGCTGGTGGTGTCAGTCAGATTCAGCTGAGCGATGTATGGCTGAGGTCCCCTGCATTCGCTTCGGCCTCCCTTGTTCCACCCGGTGCCGCATGTTGTAGTGACAATCTGTTTGCATGCTGAAGTCCCCAGGAAGTGATCTCTAGACGTGTAGCACTGTCTGGTGAATCCAACCATACCGGCCTGGGATGTTGGATTGGTAGTCATGATGGGCCGATGAATTCCTTGCTGGGTTATTTGGCTCATGTTCCAAAACCTGGCTGTGGAGCCGTCGTAGTTGGTGATGCTGATGTTACATAGCTTGAGTGCAGCTCCCATGTCTCTCACTGTTCTGTTCTGCAGAGTAACCCCCCGGGTGAATGCCACCATGACTCCTAGGGTCTCAGAGACATTTAATGGCGTGGGTTTCACTGGGATGGAGTCCCCCACCCCATGGGGGAGCTGCACACAGGCGTAGCAGCTCTGGTTAGTCACTTTTCTGGTCAGTATAGTTGCATACCATGCGTTGTCTTCCAGCTGAGCTGGGATGTTGGGGAAGATGGGTGGCACCTCCCTTTTGACCCTTCCTTCTTCTGGGGTTTGTTGTGATTTGAATGTTTCCATTAGTGAGACTGATGACAGCACAATGATGACAGCAAGCAGCACCCTCTCAGTCCGTCACCCCTCCATCGCCATCTTTCTCTGGTCTCAAGTGTCATCTTATCAGTTGTGTCACCTCTGCCTACCCCCTAATCATTGTGCCCGTGATGTTGGTTCGGGAGGGTAGTGGTTCTAGGTGGTCCCAGTGGAATCTCTGTGCTAAGAGAAACTCCCCCACAGGACCGCTACTCCCCTCCAATACCCCCTGAATGCACAAGGGGAGGAAGGTTCTGTTCACTCACTGATCTCGATCTCACTTGTCTGGTGTTTGGCTGCTGGCCCTGGCTCGGGTACTCGTTTGCAGTGGGTAGCGTGGATCCACGTAGCTCTCTCTGCCACCTTTACAGCTGTTTCAGTGGTGAGCAAGATCTGGTATGGACCATTCCACCTGTGAGCCCACCAGTTCTTCTCTCAGTTCTTCACCACGATCCAATCACCAGGTTCCAAGTCATGCAGTTTCCTCTCTGCAGCCTTTGGAATGGCTTCCTTCACCTGTTTGTGAATATCAGAAAGCACAGAGGACAAGTTTGTGCAATAGCGTAGCATCTCATCCTCACATTGGCTGATGTCAGGAAGTTGTCTTTTCACTGGCCCAACACCAGTGTTCATTGGCCTGCCAAATAGGATTTCAAAAGGGCTGAGACCCCCCCCTGCTTCTTATCCTGGACCTCATGTACATCAGAACAATGGGCAGTGCTTTTGTCCAGGGCAGCCCTGTCTCATCACAACACTTAGCAAGCTTGTTTTTCAGAGAACTGTTCTCCCTCTCCACGGCTCCTGTGCTGGCTGGGTGATAAGCACAATGATGTTTTAAATCAATATAAAGATACTCTCCTACACTTCTCCTACTGCTGCTGAATCCTGTTTGGCCGTTGGAATGGCCTCTACCCATTTAGAGAACATGTTAACAATGACCAAACAATATTTCTTTCCCTCACTGGGTGTCAGCTCAATGAAATCCATCTGCAGGTGTTCAAAGGGTCTCTCAGGAGGCACATGGGCCGCCTGTGGGATTTGAATACTTCTCCCCACATTATTGGTTGCACAAACAATGCATTTTTTGCAAAATTTTTGAGAGAAGATTAAACCCCTTTGTGGACCAGTACCAGTATCATGCTCCCCTTTGACCCACGGTCTCGCCCATGGGTCAACACAGCATATAAATGGAACAGTGGGTTTGCCTGTGGATGTAAGGAAGTTTCTGTTTGCCCAGAGTTTTCAAGTCATGCGCCACTCCCCATGCATATCTGCTACCTGTGAAAATGTTCAAAGTTTGGTCATTAGCACATTTACATGCTTCCATTAATGCAACTAACTCTGCTGCCTGTGCTGAGTAATTTGATGGGAGTGGTTTAGCCAGAATTGTTTCATATGATGTTGTTACTGCAAACCCTGCAAGATTTTTACCAGTTGCTGGATCTTGTGATGCTGAACCGTCAACAAACAGCTCCAGCCCTGGATTAATTAATGGTGTTTCCTGCAGATCTGGTCTGGGGGAACAAGTCTCTGTTATCACTGCCACACAATCGTGAGGTTCACCGTCTGCCGCTGTAGGGAGGAGAGTTGCTGGGTTAAGCACTGTACATCTCTTAACAGTGAGCATTTCAAGCAATATGGTATTGTATCTTAACCACCTGGCTGTTGAGAGATGTGATGTTTTCTGTTCAAACAATATCATTGAGACAGCATATGGAACCAACAATGTCAGATCAGCATAACCCACAATGTCACTTGAGGCTATAACAGCTTTCTCTGCAGCCGCCACAGCCCTCGGACAATTTGGCAGCCCAGCTGCTACCGGGTCAAGCTTGCTGGAAAAATAGCCGACTGGTCTCAGCCTCCCCCCATGTTCTTGTAGTAGTACAGAAGTCATGAACCCACCCCTCTCGTCAACAGTCTGTATGAAAGGTCTGTTACTGTCAGGGAGACCAAGCGTTGGGGGTGTCTGGAGGGCCAGCTTTAAGTCCACAAAAGCCTTCTCTGCTTCTGGTGTCCAGTGGACTTTGTCTTTTGCTGTCAGACCTTTCCCATGTACAATATCTGCAAGGGGGCCTTCAATCTGTGCATAATTTGCAACCCATTGTCTACAGTACGACATTATCCCTAAGACGGCCATAACTTGTTTCTTTGTTTCTGGCTTTGGGATGAGCTGAATTGCCTGGGTTCTTTTGGGTGATAGGGACTTCCCCTCAGCTGAGATCACATGACCCAAGAATAAGACGGTGTAGTCCCTCATTCGTCCAGGAGTGTTCTATCATAGGAAAGGTTTCAGTCGTAGTCATCTGGACACTGTTTTCAGAATCAAGACGTTGGGACGGGAATTAGAAATTTAACACAGAGTAGCTTAAATTTCTAATTCCCGTCCCATTTTTTCACAATTGAGAATGACTTCCTGATGGGAGCCGAAACGTCTTGATTCTGAAAACAGTGTCCAGATGACTACGACTGAAACCTTTTCTATGATGACCCAAGAATATAACCTTTTCAGACACAAATTGCAGCTTGGACAAGCTAGCCTTGTGGCCATTTTCTGCAAGGTGATTGAGCAAAGCTAGTCTTTTACACAGGCTTCTCATGTTTTTGAGCAGATCATAAGGTCATCTACATACTGTAGCAGCACACTTCCTTCTGTCAATTTCAACATTTCCAAATTGTTTTTTAACGCATCGTTAAAGATTCCAGGATTCCTTCAAAAGAGAACGCAAACCAATACTGGCTGTCAGGATCCACTGGGATGCTGAAAAAAGCATTAGCCAGGTCAACAACTGAAAACCACTTACTCCCAGGTGGCACCTGTGAGAGTATTGTGTGTGGGTTGGGAACATTGGGTGCTCTTGCATGTACCGCTGCATTTACTGCCTGCAGGTCCTGCACGAATCTCCAATGTTGTGGTTCTCCGGCGTCCCGGAGTTTCCGTACGGGGAAAATAGGTGTTCGGACTGGAGAATTTGCGCATGGAATAATCACTCCTGCTTTTAAAAGAGAATCAAACACCGGTTTAATACCGTCAACAGCTTCCTTCTTCAAAGGATATTGGTTCTGACACGGCCTGTATGAAGATTTTGATGTGATTACTACAGGCTCAGCATCTTTGATTAATCCTACATCATACTTGGGTTGTGCCCACAAGCATGATGGTACCTGATTTAACTCAGGAATTTCTGAGACGTCTTTCACAAAAATGTTTTTGTCATGACTTATTTCATCATCTGATGTTACCAAACTGGCCATTAAAAACTCTGAATCTGGAATGAGCTCAATGCTTCTTACCCCTGTTGCTATAGCTGAAAATCTTTTCCGGAATACCTGAAGTTGGTTGTGAAAATCCACCTCTGAGTCTGATGTCTTTACCCAGCCAGCAGCTTCCTCACAATGTCTGGTCCAAGGGTCCAAGCATTCCCATGTATCCTGCTTTGCTTTGACCAGGGGGACATGAGGATATGTGTTTGGGACCTAAAACAAAGCTTTACACAGTGGATCATTGAAAGCTACTGAGACAGTGCATCTTTTATCATTCCAGTACAACCAGGTCAGCTTTAGTGTGTTTCTCTCTTTGTCTTGCCTGAACCATGTGTCCTCAAAATGTTTTGTCAACCCCAAGATGTACATGTGATGTGCAGTGTAACTCTTGTGGCGACTTGATGTCTATTCGTGTATAGTTGTCTGATCACTGAGGTCAGAGCTCTCTTTCCAGAGTGTTATTTACAGAGCCAGCAGCTGTGTGAGGCAGTTTCCATTGATAAGAGTACATCAGCTCCCTGCTATTGTGTTTCACATATTGCGATGCAGTGTCAGAAATTCTGGCTACAATGATGCCTTCGGGAGTAGAAATCAGAATAATTCCTAATCTTATCATCATATCTCTTCCGATAATGTTGATCAGGCATCGTTTAGATAACAAGAATGAATGTTTAAAGTGTGTCAATTTCTTCACTGCATGGCAATGGTGTGGTATACCTTTCCACCAGGGGTGTTCCTGAAACTCCCACTGTCCTCACAAATCTGCCACTCATCTTTGGAAGGACTGCAAATTCTGACTCTCTGATGACAGAATCAGTCACACCAGAATCCTCAAGAAAAACAATATCTTTTCCAGCAACATTGATTGTGTGTTCAGGCATGCGTTTGTATGCATCATGTGTATATTCAGTGTATATCTCTGCTGGGGCTTTGTCATCAGTGGCTTGTGTGTGCTCAAGGTAAGAGATAGCCTCACTTATCAATGTCTGTGTGTGTGTCGGTGTCTCATGCAGGCAGTCTGTCTGTGTCTTGTGTGTTCACATGCTCTTTTGTGTCAGCGTGGGTGCTCTTACGTAACTGATGTGAAGAATGCTCTGTCGTCTCCAGTTCAGTGTTCAAGCCAGCTCCTTCCCGACCTGGCGTCGACACCCCCTCTAGTCAGTCAGCCTGCTCGTGATTCTTGGGGCAATCTTTTGCCCAATGTACCATTTTTCCACATTTGAAACAAGCATCAATCCTTCCTCGTCCTCTCCCTCCACGTCGGCCTTGGTCTCGGCCTCTGTTCTGATTCTCATACGCCCTCAGCTGCGCCATCTGTAATCTATCCATCAGCTGCATACTTTTCTTCCTTTGCTCATCTTTGAGGAATTTTTCTGCATGGATAGTGTGTCTCTCTATGCTCTCCAGGTTACCATACTCCCAGGTCACGCAGTCGCGTATCACCATGTCCGCAATCTCAGGGTGAATGCCATTGATGAAACGGTCACGTAGATGTACTTCCCAGGGGGTGATTATATTATTACCCCCCACAGCTTCAGGCTTTTTCAGTCCGCTGGGTGTATTATGGATCTCTGTGAGCCTGGCCAAATACTCTACTACAGTCTCACCATCCTTTTGTTTGCAGGCTGTTATGTTTCCCAAATCCATTCTCAGGGGAAAAAGAGTCTTTATTTTGTCACAGAGGTCAGTGACAGCCTGCTTATACGGTATGTTATCAGCATCAGGTCTGTTTCAGCCTTATATCCGCTGTAGGAAAGTCCCCCGCCACTCTCAGCCAGGTTGTGCCCATCTGAGTTCCTAACAGTCTCTGTAGCTCGATGGTGGTGGGTCTGAACTGTTGGCAGAAGGCCATCCCGAAAAAGAGGGGAGAAATTGTGCGGCTTCTTTCAGGTCAGCATATGTCCATGGTCTGAAAATCAGTTGTGAGGTCCCATCTCCTGCTGCCACCTCCATCATCGGTGCAATCACTTTTAAGGAGGTGCCGGAGTTTGATCTGGGGCGGAATTCTTTGTTGCTTCAAGTGTGATGAGGGCTGGAAGGGCGATTGGGGGTGTTTGGGCCACCCCAATGTGATTTGTAGGCCTCTTTGGGTGTTGGAGGTGCGGGAATAAATGATCCTTGTCCTCCTGTTGCCTCGTCTGGGTATTTTGAGGCCGCAGTTGGTGGCTGTGCCTCTGCTGGTGCTGCTGTTGTAGCTGCTGCTGCTCGTTGTTGAGGCTGACTTCCTTTGATGGGGGCCGAGTCCAGGTCCAGATCCAGCTTGGCACACTGTGGGACATACTGAGACACAGAGGTGTTTGGCTGATCTGTCCCTGCCTTATTTATTTTTTTATCCCTGATATGGGCTTCATGCTGCCAACAAGCGTAAGCCTTCCAGTCTGCTTTAAATTGCTTATTTCTTTTCTTTTGAGTGACTTGTTCTTTCTCTTCTAATTTGCCTTTTAATATCTCTGTCTGAGAGAGAAGCTGCCGGTTGATGGAAAACCAAATTCCTTTACCCAGATGTCCAGCTGGTCAATGCTGTGCTTACCATAATTGGTAATCATGTAGTTAATTATTAGGGGATTTCAACATAGGTGATAGCAGTTTTGATCTTTCATTCTCAGAAGTTTTGCTATTGTTAGAACCCATATTTATTCTTTAACCCGGATTCCCCAACTATAATAACTTTGTTTGGTGTTTTAAATGGCCTCTTTGTGCTTTTTAATATTTTGGCTGGATTCTTAGGAGCGCTTCTGCCACAATTAAGAGGAAAGAAAAAAGGACCTTGAGGCTGGCTGTGCCTCTTTCCTCTCTCCTTCTCTCCCTCTCCATCTGTATGCATTTTTATCCCATTACTGCATGTTACTAACTCAACATCTTCTCTCTCCTGTAGTTTTGTGCTTTCTTGTTTCTCTCCTCTCTCCTTCTGTCGCTTTCAGAAGGTATTTCTGTTTCCGGAGCTGCAGAGACTGCAGATGGGACCGCCAGTTCGCTCTCCTGAGACGGAAACAGTGCTGGCTGGTAGGCTAAAGAAGACTCAAAAGGTGAGAACCCAGAGGCAGAGCTGTTTAATGAGTTGTGTGCATACTCGACCCAAGGAAGTTGAGCGCTCCAGGAGGGGTTGGTATGCTGCTCTATAGGAAAAGTGCAATGAGATAACTTCTGTTATGAATTGGCGCTATATAAATAAATTGAATTGAACTTCTCCATGGTCTCCCTTTCGGGCTGGGACAGACTGTATAGTCGGTTGGATAGGAGAGCCATGCCAGGAAGGTCAATAAGTCATAAGGGCGGTGAGGAGGTAGAGACAAGGCTAGGTCTTTCCTGAAAACATCACTTAAATCACGATACTCAATAGGTATATTAGATCAGGTGGAGCAGTGACCTCTGCTCCATCAAGGCAGATTGCAGACAGGTGGATAAGCAGAAAGAGCTGAAATTCATAATTCTTCCCGTGGTCCAGTCAATGTGAGGGTTATGTTGTTGTAACCAGGGAAAGCCCAGAACTAACGGGGTTGTAGGGGATGAGATCATCCTATGACAAATACAACCAATCACTAATCATGAAATCACTTTCTTTCCTTTCCTGAAACAGCTTTTCTCAAACTCTGTCTCTGCTCATTCACTAGCAGTGGTTGTGCATGTAAATCAAATGTCTGCACTCAGTCTCTATCTCTCACTCTTTTCCTCTTACACACACACACAAGATTGCAGCTAAAAAAATAGCACATGATCAAGGCAGAGACAGAACTAATTCAAAACTTTAAAACAACTATTCCAGTGCAAAACACAACCTGCCGTTTCAACATTTTTCAAAGATCCACTCCTTCATCTGATGTAACACATACATTTCCTTCTCCATTCATACACACAATTGCTAGCACATTTATACTAAACTTCAACATATAAGGCCTGTCACACATTCACTCAACACACAAAATGTATTACTCATACACACTCTTGCTGCAGCTTACATTCATACACAATTTCTCACTTCTGGCCAGTAGTCACTGCCCCGAAGGCCTCTTAGTGACTATTTATGGTTTGGCTACTTAGCAAACCCTTAAACTACCTGTTTAAGGGTTTGCTAATTCAGACCTCTTTCTGATACACTTCTTCAACACAAGGGTAGCGGTATCCACAGGACTTTTAACTCAAATGCCTGTCTGTTCAGACTTTACCCTGCAGTTTATTCTGCCTCAATGAGTGAGCAATATCCACAGGACTTTACTCATAAACGTTATCAACACAACTCATAACTTATTCTTAGACCTTGTCCTCATAGCTTATTAGTATTCATTATCACTCATTCATCAATGCATGCTTTCACACAGTCTCACTAAAATCACATTGAACTTGTCGTGTAGTACGATCTAATGATAGAACCCACAATGCAGAACACACAAGCGATAGTGAATAAAGTCACTCTTTATTGACAAGCACAAGGTGGAGGGGAAAGGGGTAAGATCTTCGGAGCGGAGTCCTCCGTGTTGTCTTCGTAGGAACCGGAAAGGTAATGGTAAACTTGTGAGTGTGTAGACTGGTGGCAGAGAGAGGAGATGGGCCGTCAGCGTGAACACCAACACAGAGCAGGACGGTTTCCCTGGGTCTGACTCCGTGGATAGGTAGATGGGAAGAAGCACAGTGGAGTATAGGTGAGGCAGGCAGGCAAACAGAAACCCAGACAGGCAGGCAAACAGGAATCCAGACAGGAGCAGAGACGACTGCAATCACCGGCACAGAATAATATTGTGGCAGATCAAAGACCAGGATTACACGAGATATCAAACACTCAATAGTTGGTACTTAACTTGGAAATAATCAGGAGCCGTGACGTAGTGGTCATACTACTGTACGTGGACGATCTGGCGTTGGTATGGGGGAGAGTCTGGTATTTAACTGTGGAGACTGATGAATGATTGAAGCCAGGTGAGCCGGTGATCAGCAGCAGGTGTGGAACCCACGGAGTCAGACCAGGTGACATACACACACACATACACACAAACACATCCAAGGATACATTGGAGGACATAAAAGACACATCAAGGAGAGGAAAACAACAGAGAACACAGGGCTGGAGGAGATAAGGTGGCAAACTACAACAGAACACTTTTTATATTTTAGATTCTTTAGAGGAGAGGCTACCTACCGTCTGTGACCCGGGCAAAAGCACACTGCGCTCAGATCCAACCAGTATTTGCCGATTTTGATAAAAGGCTCTGCTTACCTCTGTTTGGTGGCCACAATTGTTCTGAGCTGCAGCTCCTTCGTCCAAGCCACAGGCCTCACTGCCCTCCCGGCTAAGGCTCGCCAATAAATTTGGGAGAAAAAACCTTCAGCTGGGCCAGATGTCCTCAGGTCCTCTCACACACTGTTTAATTCTTCTTCAACAAAACTCTTAAGTCGAATAGAGTCCAATGCAATATAGATTTTACCGTAAAACAAAGTAACAAAGTACACATAAAACCGACTTATTTCATGAAGCAATTGAACAGGCTCGGTTGTGCATTCACTTATATTTTCAAAACATGCTCCTCCTGGCGAGTTGTTGGGATGTTCCCTATTGGTCCATAATCAAAACATGGAAATCATTGACAGTCTCTGATTGGTTTTGAATTATTGTGCCATTACACTTTTACCCACGTGAGGGTTCTATTACACAAGGCAACTTCTGATTAAAGACACTAAAACATGATTACCTCAGCTGTCCTTGAATAAATTGGATAAAGATAAGGATATGGTTGTTTTTTGAGAAACTAAAAAAGGAGCATCCGGGCATAGAGATTTGACTCCTGGGAAGAGCGTCTTTTCTGTTTCTTAATTAGACAGAAAGAGTTTATCACAACACTCCCAAGGCTCTGTTCAATGAAATACAATCTTTCGTGTGTTGTTTCTGGATCATAAATCCAATGTTTATTTGATTAAAATGGAGCACATAATAACTCTGCAATAAACGAGCATCCTCCGACCTTTGGTAAAACACATCAAAGCCCACAGCAGTTGGTATTACGTGTGTACAGAAAGCATGCACATTTTCTTCTCTCAACTCTCATGTATGTCCATCAACTGTAGACACTTCTCTATAGTACGTTCTAAAATATTCAATTCAATTCAGTTTTATTTATATTGTGCCAGTTCATAACAGAACTTATCTCATTGCACTTTTCCTATAGAACAGGTCTAGACCGTACTCTTTATAATATTATTTACAGAGACCCACCAAATCCCACCATGAGCAAGCATTTGGCGACAGCGGCAAGAAAAAACTTCCTTTAAGAGGTAGAAACCTTGGACAGAACCAGACTCAATGGTGGGCAGCTATCCGCTGCTGCCGTGTTAGGTTTTGCGAGAGAGAAAGAGAGAGAGGAGGAGAGAAAGAGAGGTTTTGGGGGCGTGGGGTGGGTGAGAGGGAGGCACAATGCAAATACCACCTAGAATAAAAAAATAGAATTGTAATTGTAGTATTAATATTAATAAATGAATAATAGGAATGACAGCTATAGGAATAATAATGTCAGTATTAGTAACAGCGCCAATAACAACAACAACTGTAGTGGCAGTTGTCGAGCAGGAACACAGGGGCAGCAGGTGGCCCACAACCACAGATCTATTCATTGCAGCTCCGGAGGCAGAAATACCTGCTGAAAACGACAGAAAGAGAGAGGAGAGAAACGAGAAAGCACACAACTACAGGAGAGTGAAGATGTTGAGTTAGTAACATGCAGTAATGGGATAAAAATGCATATAGATGGAGAGGGAGAGAAGGAGAGAGCAGAGAGGTGCAACATGGGAAGTCTCCTGGCAGTCTAGGTCTATAGCAGCATAACTAAGGGATGGTTCAGGATTCATCCAAGCCAGCCCTAACTATAAGCTTTATCAAAGAGGAAAGTCTTAAGCCTACTCTTAAATGTGGAAATGGTGGCTGCCTCCCGAACCTAGATTGGGATGTTATTCCACAGGAGAGGAGCTTGATAACTGAAAGCTCTGGCTCCCATTCTACTTTTGGAGACTCTAGGAGCCACAAGTAAACCTGCATCCTGGAAGCGTAGTGTTCTAGTCAGATAATAAGGTATTATGAGATCTTTAAGATACGATGGTGCCAGACCATTAAGAGCTTTGTAGGTGAGGAGAAAGATTTTAAATTCTATTCTGGATTTTACAGAGAGCCAGTGCAGAGAGGCTAATATTGGAGAAATATTATCTCTTTTCCTAGTTTTTGTCAGTACACGTGCTGCAGCATTCTGGATCAATTGGAGAGTCTTAAGGGACTTATTTGGGCAGCAGGATAATAAGGAATTGCAGTAGTCTAACCTAGAAGTAACAAATGCATGGACTAGTTTTTCTGCATCATTTTGAGACATGCCTGATTTTTGCAAAATTATGTAGGTGAAAAAAGGCAGTCCTTGAAGTTTGTTTCATGTGGGAGTTAAAGGATAGATCCTGATCAAAGACAACTCCGAGGTTCCTTACGGTGCTGCAGGAGGCCAGGGCAATGCTATCTAGAGGAACTATATCTTTACATAATGCGCCCTGGAGGTGTACAACTACAATAACTTCAGTTTTGTCACAGTTTAACATCAGAAAGTTGTAAGTCATCCAGGTCCTTATTTCCTTAAGGCATGCTTGAAGTTTAGCTAACTGGTTAGTTTCATCTGGCTTGATCAATAGATATAATTTAGTATCATCTGCATTGCAATGAAAGTTTATGGAGTGTTTCCTAATAATATTGCCTAGAGGAAGCATATATAAGGTGAATAGAATCGGTCCAAGCACAGAACCCTGTAGAACCCCATGACTAACTTTGGCGTGCACGGAAGACTCACCGTTAACATGTACAAACTGAGATTGATCTGATAGATAGAATTTAAACCAGCTTAGTGCGACTCCTTTAATGCCAATTACATGTTCCAGTCTCTGTAATAGGATGTGATGGTCAATGGTCAATATATAAAAATAAAGGCTTTGTTACACTATATGTATTAATCAGGAAACATGTTACTTGCAATCAAAGAGTGAGCTAATTCATGCACTAGGAACACAGGGAAGGGGAAGGTCACTATGCCCTGTGTGCCCCAGAGAACATTTACAAATGCTTCCAAGCCATGACAATATTAGTGTAATCAGGATCACTTTCAAGAATATGTGATTTTACATTTTTGTAGTACAATACAATTGTTCTCTTTCCTCCTAAGTCAGTACTGCATGCTCAAGTGCTCCAAAAGCATAGTTGTCAGAGCACCTAAAGGCACTAATGGCTGTTTAAAAATGATACCTTAAGCCTGCTTGACCCTAACCCTAGCCCATATGTCAATTGAATTTCCCACGATATACTTGGTTGTTTATTATTATTATTATTATTATTATTGCAATTTTTTCCAGCATGAAACCTGCTTGCTTCTGAGTGAGTGAGAGTGAGAAAGCATTTTGGAAGAGGAGAAAATCTGACTATTTGAAATAGCACACTTTTCCTAAGTTACTTTCCTAAGAAGAACAATGAAGGTAAGTGTTTGTCAAAGTGATACAAAGCTTATCAAGTTTTACAACGTTAAATTTCAACGTAAAAGTGGTTCTAACTCACAGTTCTTCTCATTGTATTTGCTCAAGGTGCTGAAGCAGTGCTGGATTCATCAATAAAACCAGTCAGGGTCAAAGGTCACCATCCATCATTTTGGCAGAAAATATTGTATATAATTTCTAACCTGCAAATTCAAAGCATGTGCCTATGGTAGCACTATGCCCCTCTACAAAATATGGACCAAATGACTGTTCTCCATAATGCCTGTTTGATCTCAATGTTTTCTGTATGAGCCACTGCATAGACACAGCTGAATATACAAGAGACAAGAATTAGGTTGGAAAAACGATGCACGCCGCTGGAGCAAAGTGTTTCTGGGGACCGGGCCTCATGGATTGCTGTTCAAAAGCAGGAAATATTTTCTGGTCTTCTCTCTGATGTCCTCCGGCTGCTCTGCTTCAACTTGCGGTGATTTACGAAGTTTGCTGATGGACAGATGGCTTTAAATACTTGTTGTTAGTGGTTAGCTTCTTTAGCTGTGCTGCTAGCTGTCCCATAAACTGACTGCCCAGACTGGGAGCACCGGGGGATTATCAGTTTAATCCTGTAGTACAGGTACTTTGGACCGCCGTTGCGCCAAGCTCCCGCTCCGGGGAGAGTCAGGTAATCGGAGAGCAACTGCACTGCTAACTAGCTGAGGGCAGCTAACATTACATTTAGCAGCAAGTGAAGCTATTAGTTTATCAGTAAACTCCGTAAATCACAGAGAGTTGAGACAGAGCAGCTGGAGGACATCAGAGGGAAGACCAGAAAATATTTCCTGCTTTTGAACAGCAATCCATGAGGCCCGGTCCCCAGAAACACTTGCTCCAGCGCCGTGCATCGTTTTTCCAACCTAATTCTTGTCTCTTGTATATTCATCTGTGTCTATGAAGTGGCTCATACAGAAAACATTGAGATTAAAAATGCATCATGGAGAACAGTTGTTCGGTTAGGGTTAGGGTTACAATAATACCTTTGAAAGGTTCCAATCTGGCTTTCGTCAGCACCACAGCATTGAGACAGCCCTTCTCAAAGTCACTAATGACCTTTTAATGAATGCAGACACACCATGTGCTCAATTCTTGTGCTGCTGAAGTGCTGCGTTTGACACTACTGATCATGGCATTCTTTTAGAAAGACTAGGGCACTGGGTGGGCATATCTGGCACTGCACTAGACTGGTTCTCATATTATTTGTCCAATAGGAAATTCTGTGTCACTATTAATAACTTCATGTCATCCTTTTCCCATATCAAGTACGGTGTGCCTCAAGGTTCAATTCTGGGACCAATACTGATCTCCTTTATATATGCTCCCCTTGGGTGATGTCGTCCGCAGACATGGTATTTCTTTTCATTGTTATGCGGATGACACACAGTTGTACCTCCCTGTCAAGCCCGCTGACCTTAGTAGACTGAGTTCTCTGCAGCACTGCCTGTTTGACATAAAAAGTTGGATGTTGATACATTTTCTATAGCTCAACTCAAATAAAACTGAAATCCTTGTTATTGGGCCCCAACACATCACTAAATAAATACTGCCATCTACCTGTCACAACATATCAAGCCTGTTGCAAGACATCTTGGTGTCCTGTTTGATAGCAATTTATGTTTTGAGCAACATATCACTAAGCTTGTCCAATCATGTTTTTATTACCTCAGAAATATTGCAAAAATCCAATCTATTTTGAATTTTAGTGATGCAGAAACTGTTGTACATGCTTTTATCTCCTCACGCCTCGATTATTGTAACAGCCTGTTCACTTGTATTAATCAAAAAACTCTGAAACAACTGCAGACTATACAGAACTCAGCTGCCAGGCTTTTAACCAGGACCAAGAGATAAGTTTGTTTTAGGATTAATTTTAAGATCTTATAGATTACTTTTAAGGCTCTTCATGGCCTGGCTCCAGATTATTTTTTAGACCTTGTAATCACTTATGAACCTTTACGTAGTTTGAGATCTTCGGGCAGCGGTCTTCTCTCTGTTCCTGAATCCAGGATGAAAACTAAGGGGGACAGAGCTTTTGCCACCAGGGCCCCGAGGCTCTGGAACAACTTGCCTGAAGTAATTAGGTTCTCAGAGTCAGTGTCTTCTTTTAAGTCTCTTCTCAAAACACAAAACATTTTTATCGGAAAGCACATCCTGATCTTACCTGAGCTGTCTGTTTATTTGATAGTTTTTATGTATTTTATCAAGTGCTCTATAAATAAAGTTTTATTTATTATTATTATGATTTTTACACCAAACTGTTTCTCGAATTCAGAATGTCAGAGAATGATACTTGTGTTTAGGTTGTGCATGTGTTCAAACCTACATCGCTGTGCAATTGTTTCACATATGCCATTTTTTCACACTCGGTCATGCTGGCATTAACAAAATGTGCAATACAAAGAGAAACACAGATTGTTGTCTCCCTGGTTGTTTGGACTGTACAGAAACCTCCTTTTTTTGGGAAAATCTCATCATAAGGAACATACCCCAATTTTAGGCATGCACGGCCATTGCTTCTACCCCTGGTTACACTTACTATAAATTCCAATTCGTCGTCAGTCATAGATGTATCATTACTTTGTATAACCAGAGAAATGTTGTCAATAAACATTATCAATGTTGATCATCTGAAATTAAAACTAACTGTACATCACTAGCCAGGGAGGGGCCTTGATCCTCCTAGATAATCCTAGATTATTATAGATTTTCCTGTGTGCACTGACGTGATAGTGGGCTGCTGTAACAAAAGTTTCCCCTCGGGGACCAATAAAGTATTTCTGATTCTGATTCTGATTATTGTCACCTACACCCTTCCCTACAACAACTGCATCAGCAGGGGCAACACGATTAGCTATCACCTCCACCTGCCTTTCTACCTCTGCAATACTCTGTTACCTGTATGCTAACATTAAGGACGCATACAGCTCTTCCCCCCTCCCCCCCTGGATAGGTCAGACCACAACCTGGTTCACCTCAAACCCTGCTATGTGCCTCTGGTTAAAAGGCAGCCTGCGACCACAAGTACAGTGAGGAGATGGTCAGAGGATGCCTATGAGACACTGCAGGAATGTTTTGAGGTGACAAACTGGGATGCACTCTGTGAGCCTCATGGAGAGGACACTGACGGGCTCACTGAGTGCATCACTGGCTACATTAACTTCTGTGTGGACTGCAATGTCCCAACTAAGATGGTCCATTGTTATCCAAATAAACCGTGGGTAACAAAGGACATCAAAGACATCCTGACTGCCAAGAGGAGGGCCTTTACTGATGGTAATAGGGAGGAGGTGAGGGAAAAGCCTGTGCATCCCGGTGGCTCCAAGGACTACAGACCGGTGGCACTGACCTCCCATATAATGAAGACCCTGGAGAGACTGGTGCTGAAACAGCTCTGGCCCATGGTCAGAACCCTCCTGGACCCCCTTCAGTTCGTCTGCCAGCCCCAGCTGGGAATTGAGGATCATCATTGCCATCATCTTCCTGCTGAACCACATCCACACCCACCTGGACAAGCCAGCAAGCACAGTGAGGATGATGTTTTTTGACTTCTCCAGTGCTTTCAACACCATCCGGCCTGCCCTGCTGGGTGAGAAGCTGGCAGCGATGCAGGTGGATGCCCCCCTCGTGTCCTGGATTGTTGACTACCTGACTGGCAGACCACAGCATGTGTGCCTGCATAACTGTGTGTTGGACAGCGTGGTCAGCAACACTGGGGCCCCTCAGGGGACTGTCCTCTCTCCCTTCCTCTTCACCATTTACACCACGTACTTCAGCTACCACACAGAGTCCTGCCACCTTCAGAAGTTTTCTGATGACTCTGCTGTGGTGGGATGTATCAGTGGTGGTGATGAGACTGAGTACAGGGCTGTGATGGGGAACTGTGGGGAATTGTCTCATGGTGTGAGCAGAACCATCTGCAGCTCAATGACAAAGTCTAAGGAACTGGTTGTGGATCTATGGAGGCTAAACTGGACATTGATCATTAACATCTCTGCAATACTTGAATAATTGTGCAATATTCTGTGTTAATACTGCTGTGCAATATACTCTTTCCAGTTTAAAATTCCCTATTTATTGATATTTATTCATACCTCTATTGCTGCTGTGCAATATCCTCCGTCTCAGTATAATCTTAATAAACTACACTTAACCTGACAGTTCATGCACTTACTTTACTTTATACCATATTATTATCATCAACCGGTAAACCCACTTTGTACTTCACACTTATTTTTATTTTATATATATACCCACTTGGTACTTAATTTATTTTCTGACCTGTATATTTTTTGCTTAGTACTTCTATTCCTGTGTGTATTGATGTGATAGTGAGCTGCTGTAACAAAAGAGTTTATACTTTATTGATCCCCGGATCAATAAAGCACAGCACACACATCCCATGTCCCTGACGGTCGTGCACGCACTTCCCCACACAGTGCCTCACTAGCCTATCAAACCCAAGCCAATCTGTACCCAAAATCAGGAGGTGCGTCAGGCGGAACTAACCGCTGGCTTAACACTAAATTTTCTCCCTTGATGTCTAATTTCCACCGGCCCTACTGGGTATCTGTGAACATCCCCATGAATATATTTAATATTCACCCAGCCAGCCTCCACCAAAGCCCCGGGTCGAACCAGGTTCTGGTTTATAATGGACTGTGTACAGCCCGAATCCACCATTGCCCGGTGTATACCCCCTTGGATTCTTACCGGAACATGGTGTGTCGCCCCTGGGTCCGGGGAGGGTGTCAGAGAGCCAACTATCCAAATCACTTGTCCGACCTCCATGAATGGGCAGTCACGTCGGCAGTGTCCAGGCTGCCCACACCTCCAGCCCCAGCGTTTGAGGAGCCCCCTGCAGGTTGTGAGCAGCGCCTGTAGCAGCTGGACCCTGGGAGGGAGAGAGAGGGGGCTGGGACATGCAGTTGGCACTTGCAGTGGCCCAAAGCCCCTTTTCTGCGGTGCTGGTGTTGGCCGGGCAGCCTCCAGGGGGCGGTCCTGCGGTGTCTGGCTTCAGGGGTGTACCGCCAGTGTGACCGCGGCGGTCCAATCCACGGGGTGGTGGCACTTCACCCACTTGGCGACCCCATTAGGGAGCCCCTCTGCAAATTGCTCCTTAATGATTGCGTCCATCAGCCACCCTTAGTCAGAGGATTCTCTCGGCTGCAGCCACCTTGTCGCCGCATCCCTCAGGTGCTGGACGTGACGCGAAAGGGTGATCAGCGGGCACCAGCCTCATGCTCCGGAACCGGCGGCGGTGATCTTTGCTGGAGAATCCCAGCCGATCCAGCACGGCCCTCCTCATGTTAGGGAAGTTCCGGCGTGGCGGCGGCTGGGAGTCCGAGCGCCACTGTCTGTGATTCCCCAGAGAGCAGTGGCAGCAGCCACACTGATCACTCTGCCACCATCCACATGCCACTGTCGTCGCCTCAAACAATTCAAGGAATGACTGGGGGTCATCCGCCGCCGACATCTTGTGGAGGGTGATGCTGGAGAGAGAGTGGTGGGGATGGCGGTTGTGTGGCTCCCGGCCGGGACACCAGGCTTGCTAGCAGCTGGGTCTGCTTATCTGCCTGTTCCTGCACCCTTTCCAGCTGCAGCCTATTCACCCCCGCCTGCTCCTGGTGCATCGCCACAATTTCGCCCAGCATCTGGGCCAGTACCGCCACCAGCTGCACCTGCTGCGGATTCGTCATGTCCACCCCAGAAGCCAAGTTACGTTGGGTGGCAGTTGTAGCCGAATCGTGCTAACGTGAGTTCCCTTGGCCCTGAGACACACGCTGAGACCACGTTTTTAGTTTATTCTTTCTTTATTTCTTTTTCTCACACAATCTTTCCCTCTGCATCCGCCGTTGCATAATTAGGAGAGCATAATTAGTTAACTGGGTTCAGCTGTGCCGATTACCTCTCCTTGATGCTGCTCACCTGAGCAACTCCATCACCTCTCAGTACAGTACATAGTTATCAAATCCTGATGTGTTATGCACAATAAATGTATAACTGCGGTACTTTAGCTGTCTGCAGCGTTTCACAAAAGCTTCTACACATTTCGATGTATTAAAACAAAACTTGTTTCTATCGAAGTCTATTGCATACACAAAATTTGTCTCATGCTTGCCATTATGATACAAAGTCTCAAAATCTTTCAATATGTACTTACTCTGCGTATTTACTTTTTCAATGGGTTGAATAAAACATTTGTGAGGCACTTTGCTCTCCAATCTTTGTTCGCCACAGTGTGAACACACAATGGGTGGATACTTGTGTGGCTTTTTTCCAGCTGTGTACGTTTTTTCACATGCCTCGTAGTGTTGCTCAAAACAGTATTTAGATTTGCAAATACTCCTCCTTGAACCGCCACCTTAACGTGGTGGAGGGGTTTGAGTACCCGAATGACCCTGGGAGCTATGTTGTCTGGGGCTTTATGCCCTGGTAGGGTCACCATGGCAAACAGGTCCAGGGTGACGGGTCAGACTAAGAGCGGTTCAGAAGCCCCTATGAATTGTCAATCAAGGCCAGTTACGTCGCCCGGATTGGCGCTACCGAGCCCCACCCTGGAGCCAGGCCTGGGGTGGGTGCTCGACGGCGAGCGCCTGGTGGCCGGGCCTTTCCCCACGGGGCCCGGCCGGGTACAGCCCGAAGGAGCGACGCGGGGGGCCGTCCTCCCGTGGACCCACCACCCGCAGGAGGATCCGTAAGGGGCGGTGCAGAGAGATCTGGGCGGCAGTCGAAGGCAGGGGCCGGCGACCAGATCTCCGGACACAGAAACTGGCTCTAGGGACATGGAATGTCACTTCGCTGGGGAAGGAGCCTGAGCTTGTGCGGGAGGTTGAGCGTTACCGGCTAGATATAGTCGGCCTCGCCTCCACGCACAGCCTGGGCTCTGGAACCCGTCTCTCTCGAGAGGGCTGGACGCTCCATTTCTCTGGTGTTGCCTGCGGGGAGAGGCGGCGGGCTGGTGTGGGCCTGCTCATAGCCCCACAGCTCAGCCGTCACGTGTTGGAGTTTACCCGGTGAACGAGAGGGTCGCGTCCTCCCGCCTCCGGGTGGGGACAGGTCTCTCACTGTTGTGGCGGCCTATGGGCGAACGGCAGTGCAGAGTACCAGGCCTTCTTGGGGTCCCTGGGAGGGGTACTAGACAGTGCACCGCCCGGGGACTCCGTTGTTCTACTGGGGACTTCAACGCCCACGTGGGCAAACGACAGTGACACCTGGAGAGGGGTAATCGGAAGGAACGGCCCCTGATCTGAACCCAAGCGGTGTTCAGTTGTTGGACTTCTGTGCTAGTTGCAGTTTGTCCATAACTAACACCATGTTCAAGCACAAGGGTGTCCATCAGTGCACGTGGCACCAGGACACCCTAGGCGGAGGTCGATGATCGACTTTGTTGTCGTATCATCTGACCTCCGGCCGCGTGTCTTGGACACTCGGGTGAAGAGAGGGCGGAGCTGTCAACCGATCACCACCTGGTGGTGAGTTGGATCCGCTGGCAGGGGAGGAAGCCGGACAGACTTGGCAGGCCCAAGCGTATCGTGAGGGTCTGCTGGGAACGTCTGGCGGAGCCCTCTGTCAGCAGGGTCTACAACTCACACCTCCGGAGAGCCTCTCCCAGATCCCGGGCGAGGCTGGGGACATTGAGTCCAAGTGGACCATGTTTTCCACCTCCATTGTCGATCGCGGCGGCTCGTAGCTGTGGTCGCAAGGTTTCTGGTGCCTGTCACGGCGGCAATCCCGAACCCGGTGGTGGACGCCGAAGTAAGGGATGCCGTCAGGCTGAAGAAGGAGTCCTATCGGGCCTTGTTGGCTCGTGGGGACTCCCGAGGCAGCTGACAGGCACCGGCAGGCTAAGCGTGCTGCAGCCCGTGCGGTCACAGAGGCAAAAACTCAGGATTGGGAGAGGTTCGGAGAGGCCATGGAGGAGGACTATCGGTCGGCCTCAAAGAAATTCTGGCAAACTGTCCGACGGCTCAGGAGGGGGAAGCAGTGCTTCACCAACACCGTGTGCGGTGCGGGTGGAGGGCTGTTGACCTCGACTGGGGATGTTGTCGGACGGTGGAAGGAATACTTTGAGGATCTCCTCAATCCCGCTGTCACGTCTTCCGAAGAGGAAGCGGAGGCTGGGGACCGGAGGCGGACTCATCCATCACCCTGGCCGAAGTCACTGAGGTTGTTGGCAAGCTCCTTGGTGGCAAGGCTTCAGGGGTGGATGAGATCCGTCCTGAGTATCTTAAGTCTCTGGATGTTGTGGGACTGTCTTGGCTGACACGTCTCTGCAACATCGCGTGGCGGTCTGGGACAGTGCCTCTGGACTGGCAGACCGGGGTGGTGGTCCTCTGTATAAGAAGGGGGACCGGAGGGTGTGTTCCAATCACAGAGGATCACACTTCTCAGCCTCCCGGTAAGGTCTACTCCAGGGTACTGGAGAGGAGAATTCGTCCGATAGTCGAACCTCGGATTCAGGAGGAGCAGAGTGGTTTTCGTCCCGGTCGTGGAACACTGGACCAGCTCTATACTCTCCATCGGGTGCTCGAGGGTTCATGGGAGTTTGCCCAACCAGTCCACATGTGCTTTGTGGATCTGGAGAAGGCATTCGACCGTGTGCCCCGGGGCGCTTTGTGGGGAGTGCTCTGGGAGTATGGGGTCCGGGGCCCTTTGCTAAGGGCTGTCCGGTCCCTGTATAACCGGAGCAGGAGCTGTGTTTGCATTGCCGGTGGGTAACAAAGGACATCAAAGACATCCTGACTGCCAAGAGGAGGGCCTTTACTGATGGTAATAGGGAGGAGGTGAGGGAAAAGCCTGTGCATCCCGGTGGCTCCAAGGACTACAGACCGGTGGCACTGACCTCCCATATAATGAAGACCCTGGAGAGACTGGTGCTGAAACAGCTCTGGCCCATGGTCAGAACCCTCCTGGACCCCCTTCAGTTCGTCTGCCAGCCCCAGCTGGGAATTGAGGATCATCATTGCCATCATCTTCCTGCTGAACCACATCCACACCCACCTGGACAAGCCAGCAAGCACAGTGAGGATGATGTTTTTGACTTCTCCAGTGCTTTCAACACCATCCGGCCTGCCCTGCTGGGTGAGAAGCTGGCAGCGATGCAGGTGGATGCCCCTCGTGTCCTGGATTGTTGACTACCTGACTGGCAGACCACAGCATGTGTGCCTGCATAACTGTGTGTTGGACAGCGTGGTCAGCAACACTGGGGCCCCTCAGGGGACTGTCCTCTCTCCCTTCCTCTTCACCATTTACACCACGTACTTCAGCTACCACACAGAGTCCTGCCACCTTCAGAAGTTTTCTGATGACTCTGCTGTGGTGGGATGTATCAGTGGTGGTGATGAGACTGAGTACAGGGCTGTGATGGGGAACTGTGGGGAATTGTCTCATGGTGTGAGCAGAACCATCTGCAGCTCAATGACAAAGTCTAAGGAACTGGTTGTGGATCTATGGAGGGCTAAACTGGACATTGATCATTAACATCTCTGCAATACTTGAATAATTGTGCAATATTCTGTGTTAATACTGCTGTGCAATATACTCTTTCCAGTTTAAAATTCCTATTTATTGATATTTATTCATACCTCTATTGCTGCTGTGCAATATCCTCCGTCTCAGTATAATCTTAATAAACTACACTTAACCTGACAGTTCATGCACTTACTTTACTTTATACCATATTATTATCATCAACCGGTAAACCCACTTTGTACTTCACACTTATTTTTATTTTATATATATACCCACTTGGTACTTAATTTATTTTCTGACCTGTATATTTTTTGCTTAGTACTTCTATTCCTGTGTGTATTGATGTGATAGTGAGCTGCTGTAACAAAAGAGTTTATACTTTATTGATCCCCGGATCAATAAAGCACAGCACACACATCCCATGTCCCTGACGGTCGTGCACGCACCCCACACAGTGCCTCACTAGCCTATCAAACCCAAGCCAATCTGTACCCAAAATCAGGAGGTGCGTCAGGCGGGGAACTAACCGCTGGCTTAACACTAAATTTTCTCCCTTGATGTCTAATTTCCACCGGCCCTACTGGGTATCTGTGAACATCCCCATGAATATATTTAATATTCACCCAGCCAGCCTCCACCAAAGCCCGGGTCGAACCAGGTTCTGGTTTATAATGGACTGTGTACAGCCCGAATCCACCATTGCCCGGTGTATACCCCTTGGATTCTTACCGGAACATGGTGTGTCGCCCTGGGTCCGGGAGGGTGTCAGAGAGCCAACTATCCAAATCACTTGTCCGACCTCCATGAATGGGCAGTCACGTCGGCAGTGTCCAGGCTGCCCACACCTCCAGCCCCAGCGTTTGAGGAGCCCCTGCAGGTTGTGAGCAGCGCCTGTAGCAGCTGGACCCTGGGAGGGAGAGAGAGAGGGGCTGGGACATGCAGTTGGCACTTGCAGTGGCCCAAAGCCCTTTTCTTTTCTGCGGTGCTGGTGTTGGCCGGGCAGCCTCCAGGGGCGGTCCTGCGGTGTCTGGCTTCAGGGGTGTACCGCCAGTGTGACCGCGGCGGTCCAATCCACGGGTGGTGGCACTTCACCCACTTGGCGACCCCATTAGGGAGCCCCTCTGCAAATTGCTCCTTAATGATTGCGTCCATCAGCCACCCTTAGTCAGAGGATTCTCTCGGCTGCAGCCACCTTGTCGCCGCATCCCTCAGGTGCTGGACGTAGACGAAAGGGTGATCAGCGGGCACCAGCCTCATGCTCCGGAACCGGCGGCGGTGATCTTTGCTGGAGAATCCCAGCCGATCCAGCACGGCCCTCCTCATGTTAGGGAAGATCCGACGTGCGGCGGCTGGGAGTCCGAGCGCCACTGTCTGTGATTCCCAGAGAGCAGTGGCAGCAGCCACACTGATCACTCTGCCACCATCCACATGCCACTGTCGTCGCCTCAAACAATTCAAGGAATGACTGGGGGTCATCCGCCGCCGACATCTTGTGGAGGGTGATGCTGGAGAGAGAGAGTGGTGGGGATGGCGGTTGTGTGGCTCCCGGCCGGGACACCAGGCTTGCTAGCAGCTGGGTCTGCTTATCTGCCTGTTCCTGCACCCTTTCCAGCTGCAGCCTATTCACCCCCGCCTGCTCCTGGTGCATCGCCACAATTTCGCCCAGCATCTGGGCCAGTACCGCCACCAGCTGCACCTGCTGCGGATTCGTCATGTCCACCCCAGAAGCCAAGTTACGTTGGGTGGCAGTTGTAGCCGAATCGTGCTAACGTGAGTTCCCTTGGCCCTGAGACACACGCTGAGACCACGTTTTTAGTTTATTCTTTCTTTATTTCTTTTTCTCCACACAATCTTTCCCTCTGCATCCGCCGTTGCATAATTAGGAGAGCATAATTAGTTAACTGGGTTCAGCTGTGCCGATTACCTCTCCTTGATGCTGCTCACCTGAGCAACTCCATCACCTCTCAGTACAGTACATAGTTATCAAATCCTGATGTGTTATGCACAATAAATGTATAACTGCGGTACTTTAGCTGTCTGCAGCGTTTCACAAAAGCTTCTACACATTTCGATGTATTAAAACAAAACTTGTTTCTATCGAAGTCTATTGCATACACAAAATTTGTCTCATGCTTGCCATTATGATACAAAGTCTCAAAATCTTTCAATATGTACTTACTCTGCGTATTTACTTTTTCAATGGGTTGAATAAAACATTTGTGAGGCACTTTGCTCTCCAATCTTTGTTCGCCACAGTGTGAACACACAATGGGTGGATACTTGTGTGGCTTTTTTTCCAGCTGTGTACGTTTTTCACATGCCTCGTAGTGTTGCTCAAAACAGTATTTAGATTTGCAAATACTCCTCCTTGAACCGCCACCTTAACGTGGTGGAGGGGTTTGAGTACCCGAATGACCCTGGGAGCTATGTTGTCTGGGGCTTTATGCCTGGTAGGGTCACCCATGGCAAACAGGTCCAGGGTGACGGGTCAGACTAAGAGCGGTTCAGAAGCCCCTATGAATTGTCAATCAAGGCCAGTTACGTCGCCCGGATTGGCGCTACGGGCCCCACCCTGGAGCCAGGCCTGGGGTGGGTGCTCGGCGGCGAGCGCCTGGTGGCCGGGCCTTTCCCCCACGGGGCCCGGCCGGGTACAGCCCGGCGGAGCGACGCGGGGCCGTCCTCCCGTGGACCCACCACCCGCAGGAGGATCCGTAAGGGCGGTGCAGAGAGATCTGGGCGGCAGTCGAAGGCAGGGGCTTCGGCGACCAGATCTCCGGACACAGAAACTGGCTCTAGGGACATGGAATGTCACTTCGCTGGGGGGGAAGGAGCCTGAGCTTGTGCGGGAGGTTGAGCGTTACCGGCTAGATATAGTCGGCCTCGCCTCCACGCACAGCCTGGGCTCTGGAACCCGTCTCCTCGAGAGGGGCTGGACGCTCCATTTCTCTGGTGTTGCCTGCGGGGAGAGGCGGCGGGCTGGTGTGGGCCTGCTCATAGCCCCACAGCTCAGCCGTCACGTGTTGGAGTTTACCCCGGTGAACGAGAGGGTCGCGTCCCTCCGCCTCCGGGTGGGGGACAGGTCTCTCACTGTTGTGGCGGCCTATGGGCCGAACGGCAGTGCAGAGTACCAGGCCTTCTTGGGGTCCCTGGGAGGGGTACTAGACAGTGCACCGCCCGGGGACTCCGTTGTTCTACTGGGGGACTTCAACGCCCACGTGGGCAACGACAGTGACACCTGGAGAGGGGTAATCGGAAGGAACGGCCCCCCTGATCTGAACCCAAGCGGTGTTCAGTTGTTGGACTTCTGTGCTAGTTGCAGTTTGTCCATAACTAACACCATGTTCAAGCACAAGGGTGTCCATCAGTGCACGTGGCACCAGGACACCCTAGGCCGGAGGTCGATGATCGACTTTGTTGTCGTATCATCTGACCTCCGGCCGCGTGTCTTGGACACTCGGGTGAAGAGAGGGGCGGAGCTGTCAACCGATCACCACCTGGTGGTGAGTTGGATCCGCTGGCAGGGGAGGAAGCCGGACAGACTTGGCAGGCCCAAGCGTATCGTGAGGGTCTGCTGGGAACGTCTGGCGGAGCCCTCTGTCAGCAGGGTCTACAACTCACACCTCCGGGAGAGCCTCTCCCAGATCCCGGGCGAGGCTGGGGACATTGAGTCCAAGTGGACCATGTTTTCCACCTCCATTGTCGATCACGGCGGCTCGTAGCTGTGGTCGCAAGGTTTCTGGTGCCTGTCACGGCGGCAATCCCGAACCCGGTGGTGGGCGCCGGAAGTAAGGGATGCCGTCAGGCTGAAGAAGGAGTCCTATCGGGCCTTGTTGGCTCGTGGGACTCCCGAGGCAGCTGACAGGCACCGGCAGGCTAAGCGTGCTGCAGCCCGTGCGGTCACAGAGGCAAAAACTCAGGATTGGGAGAGGTTCGAGAGGCCATGGAGGAGGACTATCGGTCGGCCTCAAAGAAATTCTGGCAAACTGTCCGACGGCTCAGGAGGGGGAAGCAGTGCTTCACCAACACCGTGTGCGGTGCGGGTGGAGGGCTGTTGACCTCGACTGGGGATGTTGTCGGACGGTGGAAGGAATACTTTGAGGATCTCCTCAATCCCGCTGTCACGCGTCTTCCGAAGAGGAAGCGGAGGCTGGGGACCGGAGGCGGACTCATCCATCACCCTGGCCGAAGTCACTGAGGTTGTTGGCAAGCTCCTTGGTGGCAAGGCTTCAGGGGTGGATGAGATCCGTCCTGAGTATCTTAAGTCTCTGGATGTTGTGGGACTGTCTTGGCTGACACGTCTCTGCAACATCGCGTGGCGGTCTGGGACAGTGCCTCTGGACTGGCAGACCGGGGTGGTGGTCCTCTGTATAAGAAGGGGGACCGGAGGGTGTGTTCCAATCACAGAGGATCACACTTCTCAGCCTCCCGGTAAGGTCTACTCCAGGGTACTGGAGAGGAGAATTCGTCCGATAGTCGAACCTCGGATTCAGGAGGAGCAGAGTGGTTTTCGTCCCCGGTCGTGGAACACTGGACCAGCTCTATACTCTCCATCGGGTGCTCGAGGGTTCATGGGAGTTTGCCCAACCAGTCCACATGTGCTTTGTGGATCTGGAGAAGGCATTCGACCGTGTGCCCCGGGCGCTTTGTGGGGAGTGCTCTGGGAGTATGGGGTCCGGGGCCCTTTGCTAAGGGCTGTCCGGTCCCTGTATAACCGGAGCAGGAGCTGTGTTTGCATTGCCGGTGGGTAACAAAGGACATCAAAGACATCCTGACTGCCAAGAGGAGGGCCTTTACTGATGGTAATAGGGAGGAGGTGAGGGAAAAGCCTGTGCATCCCGGTGGCTCCAAGGACTACAGACCGGTGGCACTGACCTCCCATATAATGAAGACCCTGGAGAGACTGGTGCTGAAACAGCTCTGGCCCATGGTCAGAACCCTCCTGGACCCCCTTCAGTTCGTCTGCCAGCCCCAGCTGGGAATTGAGGATCATCATTGCCATCATCTTCCTGCTGAACCACATCCACACCCACCTGGACAAGCCAGCAAGCACAGTGAGGATGATGTTTTTTGACTTCTCCAGTGCTTTCAACACCATCCGGCCTGCCCTGCTGGGTGAGAAGCTGGCAGCGATGCAGGTGGATGCCCCCCTCGTGTCCTGGATTGTTGACTACCTGACTGGCAGACCACAGCATGTGTGCCTGCATAACTGTGTGTTGGACAGCGTGGTCAGCAACACTGGGGCCCCTCAGGGGACTGTCCTCTCTCCTTCCTCTTCACCATTTACACCACGTGCTTCAGCTACCACACAGAGTCCTGCCACCTTCAGAAGTTTTCTGATGACTCTGCTGTGGTGGGATGTATCAGTGGTGGTGATGAGACTGAGTACAGGGCTGTGATGGGGAACTGTGGGGAATTGTCTCATGGTGTGAGCAGAACCATCTGCAGCTCAATGACAAAGTCTAAGGAACTGGTTGTGGATCTATGGAGGGCTAAACTGGACATTGATCATTAACATCTCTGCAATACTTGAATAATTGTGCAATATTCTGTGTTAATACTGCTGTGCAATATACTCTTTCCAGTTTAAAATTCCCTATTTATTGATATTTATTCATACCTCTATTGCTGCTGTGCAATATCCTCCGTCTCAGTATAATCTTAATAAACTACACTTAACCTGACAGTTCATGCACTTACTTTACTTTATACCATATTATTATCATCAACCGGTAAACCCACTTTGTACTTCACACTTATTTTTATTTTATATATATACCCACTTGGTACTTAATTTATTTTCTGACCTGTATATTTTTTGCTTAGTACTTCTATTCCTGTGTGTATTGATGTGATAGTGAGCTGCTGTAACAAAAGAGTTTATACTTTATTGATCCCCGGATCAATAAAGCACAGCACACACATCCCATGTCCCTGACGGTCGTGCACGCACCCCCACACAGTGCCTCACTAGCCTATCAAACCCAAGCCAATCTGTACCCAAAATCAGGAGGTGCGTCAGGCGGGAACTAACCGCTGGCTTAACACTAAATTTTCTCCCTTGATGTCTAATTTCCACCGGCCCTACTGGGTATCTGTGAACATCCCCATGAATATATTTAATATTCACCCAGCCAGCCTCCACCAAAGCCCCGGGTCGAACCAGGTTCTGGTTTATAATGGACTGTGTACAGCCCGAATCCACCATTGCCCGGTGTATACCCCCTTGGATTCTTACCGGAACATGGTGTGTCGCCCCTGGGTCCGGGGAGGGTGTCAGAGAGCCAACTATCCAAATCACTTGTCCGACCTCCATGAATGGGCAGTCACGTCGGCAGTGTCCAGGCTGCCCACACCTCCAGCCCCAGCGTTTGAGGAGCCCCCTGCAGGTTGTGAGCAGCGCCTGTAGCAGCTGGACCCTGGGAGGGAGAGAGAGAGGGGCTGGGACATGCAGTTGGCACTTGCAGTGGCCCAAAGCCCCTTTTCTGCGGTGCTGGTGTTGGCCGGGCAGCCTCCAGGGGGCGGTCCTGCGGTGTCTGGCTTCAGGGGTGTACCGCCAGTGTGACCGCGGCGGTCCAATCCACGGGGTGGTGGCACTTCACCCACTTGGCGACCCCATTAGGGAGCCCCTCTGCAAATTGCTCCTTAATGATTGCGTCCATCAGCCACCCTTAGTCAGAGGATTCTCTCGGCTGCAGCCACCTTGTCGCCGCATCCCTCAGGTGCTGGACGTAGACGAAAGGGTGATCAGCGGGCACCAGCCTCATGCTCCGGAACCGGCGGCGGTGATCTTTGCTGGAGAATCCCAGCCGATCCAGCACGGCCCTCCTCATGTTAGGGAAGTTCCGACGTGCGGCGGCTGGGAGTCCGAGCGCCACTGTCTGTGATTCCCCAGAGAGCAGTGGCAGCAGCCACACTGATCACTCTGCCACCATCCACATGCCACTGTCGTCGCCTCAAACAATTCAAGGAATGACTGGGGGTCATCCGCCGCCGACATCTTGTGGAGGGTGATGCTGGAGAGAGAGAGTGGTGGGGATGGCGGTTGTGTGGCTCCCGGCCGGGACACCAGGCTTGCTAGCAGCTGGGTCTGCTTATCTGCCTGTTCCTGCACCCTTTCCAGCTGCAGCCTATTCACCCCGCCTGCTCCTGGTGCATCGCCACAATTTCGCCCAGCATCTGGGCCAGTACCGCCACCAGCTGCACCTGCTGCGGATTCGTCATGTCCACCCCAGAAGCCAAGTTACGTTGGGTGGCAGTTGTAGCCGAATCGTGCTAACGTGAGTTCCCTTGGCCCTGAGACACACGCTGAGACCACGTTTTTAGTTTATTCTTTCTTTATTTCTTTTTCTCCACACAATCTTTCCCTCTGCATCCGCCCGTTGCATAATTAGGAGAGCATAATTAGTTAACTGGGTTCAGCTGTGCCGATTACCTCTCCTTGATGCTGCTCACCTGAGCAACTCCATCACCTCTCAGTACAGTACATAGTTATCAAATCCTGATGTGTTATGCACAATAAATGTATAACTGCGTACTTTAGCTGTCTGCAGCGTTTCACAAAAGCTTCTACACATTTCGATGTATTAAAACAAAACTTGTTTCTATCGAAGTCTATTGCATACACAAAATTTGTCTCATGCTTGCCATTATGATACAAAGTCTCAAAATCTTTCAATATGTACTTACTCTGCGTATTTACTTT
The DNA here is from genome assembly GCF_020085105.1 of Siniperca chuatsi. Taxonomy (NCBI): domain Eukaryota; kingdom Metazoa; phylum Chordata; class Actinopteri; order Centrarchiformes; family Sinipercidae; genus Siniperca; species Siniperca chuatsi. The sequence continues at coordinate 116,471 of NC_058057.1, forward strand.
TTCAATGGGTTGAATAAAACATTTGTGAGGCACTTTGCTCTCCAATCTTTGTTCGCCACAGTGTGAACACACAATGGGTGGATACTTGTGTGGCTTTTTTCCAGCTGTGTACGTTTTTTCACATGCCTCGTAGTGTTGCTCAAAACAGTATTTAGATTTGCAAATACTCCTCCTTGAACCGCCACCTTAACGTGGTGGAGGGGTTTGAGTACCCGAATGACCCTGGGAGCTATGTTGTCTGGGGCTTTATGCCCCTGGTAGGGTCACCCATGGCAAACAGGTCCAGGGTGACGGGTCAGACTAAGAGCGGTTCAGAAGCCCCCTATGAATTGTCAATCAAGGCCAGTTACGTCGCCCGGATTGGCGCTACCGGGGCCCCACCCTGGAGCCAGGCCTGGGGTGGGTGCTCGACGGCGAGCGCCTGGTGGCGGGCCTTTCCCCACGGGGCCCGGCCGGTACAGCCCGAAGGAGCGACGCGGGGCCGTCCTCCCGTGGACCCACCACCCGCAGGAGGATCCGTAAGGGGCCGGTGCAGAGAGATCTGGGCGGCAGTCGAAGGCAGGGGCTTCGGCGACCAGATCTCCGGACACAGAAACTGGCTCTAGGGACATGGAATGTCACTTCGCTGGGGGAAGGAGCCTGAGCTTGTGCGGGGAGGTTGAGCGTTACCGGCTAGATATAGTCGGCCTCGCCTCCACGCACAGCCTGGGCTCTGGAACCCGTCTCCTCGAGAGGGCTGGACGCTCCATTTCTCTGGTGTTGCCTGCGGGGAGAGGCGGCGGGCTGGTGTGGGCCTGCTCATAGCCCCACAGCTCAGCCGTCACGTGTTGGAGTTTACCCCGGTGAACGAGAGGGTCGCGTCCCTCCGCCTCCGGGTGGGGGACAGGTCTCTCACTGTTGTGGCGGCCTATGGGCGAACGGCAGTGCAGAGTACCAGGCCTTCTTGGGGTCCCTGGGAGGGGTACTAGACAGTGCACCGCCCGGGGACTCCGTTGTTCTACTGGGGGACTTCAACGCCCACGTGGGCAACGACAGTGACACCTGGAGAGGGGTAATCGGAAGGAACGGCCCCCCTGATCTGAACCCAAGCGGTGTTCAGTTGTTGGACTTCTGTGCTAGTTGCAGTTTGTCCATAACTAACACCATGTTCAAGCACAAGGGTGTCCATCAGTGCACGTGGCACCAGGACACCCTAGGCCGGAGTCGATGATCGACTTTGTTGTCGTATCATCTGACCTCCGGCCGCGTGTCTTGGACACTCGGGTGAAGAGAGGGGCGGAGCTGTCAACCGATCACCACCTGGTGGTGAGTTGGATCCGCTGGCAGGGGAGGAAGCCGGACAGACTTGGCAGGCCCAAGCGTATCGTGAGGGTCTGCTGGGAACGTCTGGCGGAGCCCTCTGTCAGCAGGGTCTACAACTCACACCTCCGGGAGAGCCTCTCCCAGATCCCGGGCGAGGCTGGGGACATTGAGTCCAAGTGGACCATGTTTTCCACCTCCATTGTCGATGCGGCGGCTCGTAGCTGTGGTCGCAAGGTTTCTGGTGCCTGTCACGGCGGCAATCCCCGAACCCGGTGGTGGACGCCGGAAGTAAGGGATGCCGTCAGGCTGAAGAAGGAGTCCTATCGGGCCTTGTTGGCTCGTGGGACTCCCGAGGCAGCTGACAGGCACCGGCAGGCTAAGCGTGCTGCAGCCCGTGCGGTCACAGAGGCAAAAACTCAGGATTGGGAGAGGTTCGGAGAGGCCATGGAGGAGGACTATCGGTCGGCCTCAAAGAAATTCTGGCAAACTGTCCGACGGCTCAGGAGGGGGAAGCAGTGCTTCACCAACACCGTGTACGGTGCGGGTGGAGGGCTGTTGACCTCGACTGGGGATGTTGTCGGACGGTGGAAGGAATACTTTGAGGATCTCCTCAATCCCGCTGTCACGTCTTCCGAAGAGGAAGCGGAGGCTGGGGACCCGGAGGCGGACTCATCCATCACCCTGGCCGAAGTCACTGAGGTTGTTGGCAAGCTCCTTGGTGGCAAGGCTTCAGGGGTGGATGAGATCCGTCCTGAGTATCTTAAGTCTCTGGATGTTGTGGGACTGTCTTGGCTGACACGTCTCTGCAACATCGCGTGGCGGTCTGGGACAGTGCCTCTGGACTGGCAGACCGGGGTGGTGGTCCCTCTGTATAAGAAGGGGACCGGAGGGTGTGTTCCAATCACAGAGGGATCACACTTCTCAGCCTCCCGGTAAGGTCTACTCCAGGGTACTGGAGAGGAGAATTGGTCCGATAGTCGAACCTCGGATTCAGGAGGAGCAGAGTGGTTTCGTCCCGGTCGTGGAACACTGGACCAGCTCTATACTCTCCATCGGGTGCTCGAGGGTTCATGGGAGTTTGCCCAACCAGTCCACATGTGCTTTGTGGATCTGGAGAAGGCATTCGACCGTGTGCCCCGGGCGCTTTGTGGGGAGTGCTCTGGGAGTATGGGGTCCGGGGCCCTTTGCTAAGGGCTGTCCGGTCCCTGTATAACCGAGCAGGAGCTGTGTTCGCATTGCCGGCAGTAAGTCAGACCTGTTCCCGGTGCATGTTGGACTCCGCCAGGGCTGCCCTTTGTCACCGGTTTTGTTCATAATTTATATGGACAGAATTTCTAGGCGCAGTCAGGGGCGGAGGGAGTCCGTTTGGGAACCACAGGATCTCATCTCTGCTGTTTGCAGATGATGTCGTTCTGATGGCTTCTTCAAACCAGGACCTGCAGCATGCACTGGGACGGTTTGCAGCCGAGTGTGAAGCAGCTGGGATGAGAATCAGCTCTTCCAAATCTGAGGCCATGGTTCTTGACCGGAAAAAGGTGGTTTGCTCTCTTCGGGTAGGTGGGGAGTCCTTGCCTCAAGTGGAGGAGTTCAAGTATCTCGGGTCTTGTTCACGAGTGAGGGACGGATGGAGCGTGAGATTGACAGGCGGATCGGTACAGCGTCTGCAGTGATGCGGGCGCTGTATCGGACGTTGTGGTGAAGAAGGAGCTGAGTCGAAAGACAAAGCTCTCGATTTACCGGTCAATCTACGCTCCTGCCCTCACCTATGGTCATGAGCTCTGGGTAGTGACCGAAAGGACAAGATCGCGGATACAAGCGGCCGAAATGGGCTTCCTCCGCCGAGTGGCTGGGCGCTCCCTTAGAGATAGGGTGAGGAGCTCAGTCACACGGGGGGAGCTCGGAGTAGAGCCGCTGCTCCTCCACGTCGAGAGGAGCCAGCTGAGGTGGCTAGGGCATCTGATCCGGATGCCTCCTGGACGCCTCCCTCGGGAGGTGTTCTGGGCATGTCCCACCGGGAGGCGGCCCCGGGGAAGACCCAGGACACGCTGGAGGGACTATGTCTCTCGGCTGGCCTGGGAACGCCTCGGGATCCCCCCGGAGGAGCTGGAGGAAGTGTCTGGAGCGAAGGAAGTCTGGGAGTCCCTGCTTAGACTGCTGCCCCCGCGACCCGGCCCCGGATAAGCGGAAGAAAATGGATGGATGGATGGATGGATTTGCAAATGCGTTTACAATCAGGGCATTTTACACTTTTGCCTAGGTGACTGGCAAACTGTAAAACAGACACTGCATCGTTGGCTACATTCATGGTATAGAGGTGTTTCATATGTGTTGTAGCAATACTGACAGACATGTGAAGCACCAAAAAACCCAAACTGGTTTTCAATCAGATAATAGTGATCATTGTGTACGTATAACCAAATTGTTCGTGGGTGTGGTTTGGCGTGTGTTTGGGAATGCTGCAGACGTTTATGTCCAGAGCCATGATGGAAGACTATAATGTTTACACCCAAGTCTTTCTCGAATTTGGTGATGTCAGAGAATGATACTTTGTGTGCTGTGCATTTGTTTTGCATATTCCAATTTTTTACACTCGGTCATGCTGGCATTAACAAAATGTGCAAGACAAGGAGAGAAATACATCTACATTACGTTTATCATCTGCATGCCTCTCAACACTACATTTAAAACACTACATGGCAGTGAATCATCCATTGCCTGCACTATTACGCCGGACACATTAGCACTGACTCTGCCTGAGGATTATTGGGATTAATGTCTCTTAAATCAAGATGTTGACGCAGTTCAGAGGCATTAAAAGTCGGTATGTCTCTGATATATATATCACCTCTAACTGTAGATGATGAAGTGATGCCCTCTACAGATTTTCCTGCCCCGTACTGCCCAAATCCTAGATTATTGTCTACCTCTGCATCACATCCAGCCCCATCACTAAGATTTTTCTAGGAGGCGTCATTATTTTCAACATCACCACCCGTTGTGCATGAGGGCATGTGCATGCTTATACATGCACGTACATGCATGCACAAAACCGCCAGTAATATACTACTCATAATAATGATTTATGGCAAGACACTACAGGCAAAAACATTGTTTTTCCTGCACTGGTCAATTTTGAGATTTTTGGCTATTTTGCTTCCATAACATGTCTTTTTTCAGACTAGTGGAAAGAAAACAGTATTAGTTATTAGTAGTATTTTTTAGCAGATAAGGAACAGATACACAGATAAGGAAACTTTAGATTTAAAGAAGCAACAAAATAGCACCATTAGTTACAAAACAGAGAAAATTGCTAAATAAACATTATTTTTTTAACTTTTTTACTGCAGTGGATGTGTTTATGATCACTTTCTTACCATGAAAACAAAGAGATGTTTGTTACACACTTTCTGTTTCAATGCTTTCACCGTTTACACAAAATTTATAAAATGACACTATAAATATAATACTATAATACTTATAATTGTCAATATAATGCCCTCCAAGAAACTACCGCCACCCACCATAACCTCAAAAGTTACACCAGTAAGCAAATAATTTTTATTATTTTATAACTGTATAAGTAACAAAAGAAGAAACAGATGTGTTGGAAGTTTTTCATGCTTTATTATAACCATTGGTTGACATGACATGTTCAGTGTGAACAGATATTATCATATAGGCCAAAAAAAGACGCATGCACAAATGTTCAGAGGTCCGCCAAATTGCTCAGTTTCCATTATGTTGCCTGGTGCTTCAAACAACATTGTGGTGCCAGGAAAGAATACTCTGCAAACTTGTTATGGATGAAGAAAGGAAGATTTATTGCTCCCAAGCCACTGGGCAATCAACAATCCCTCATAGGGGAACGCAGGAGGGTGGCTATTACGGATCAGCCAGGGGACTCAAAGTGTGGCGGATTATTCGGTGGAGTTCGGCACACTGGCAGTGGACTCGGGATGGAATGAAAAGGCTCTGATCAGTGCATTTGTGAAGGGACTAAATGAGCAAATGAAGGATGGGTTGGCAGCTCGGGATGAACCCGCCGGCCTGGACGTGATGGTTTCGCTATGCATTACAATGGACAACCGCATACACAAAAGACACCAGGAATGCACCAGCTGTCCTCTCACCCAGCCTTCATGCAACACGGCTCTCCCCACGCACACAAGACCTGGGACCCAAATCCTGACCCCGGGCCCGCAACCTTCGGCCACTCCTGAGACCGAGCCCATGCAACTAGGTCGAGCCCATCTGACACCAGCTGAGTGCCTCTGCAGACGGGCGGCAGGGGAGTGCCTGTACTGTGGTCACAGGGGCCACTTTCTGGTTGCATGTCCGGTGAGGCCAAAAGAGTAGGCTCACCAGTTGCAGTGGGGGTTCTGGTGAGCCAAAACAACCCCCGTAATCCAGGACCCTCTCATCTTCAAGTCCCGGCTACCCTCTACCACTAACAGGGGTCACTCCCCCGCTAGCCCTCATTGATTCCGGAGCGGAAGGCAACTTCCTAGACACCACATTGGCCCAACAAGCTGGCCTCCCCACAGAGACTCCAAGTTTGCCCTGTCAGGTGGAGGCTTTGGATGGCAGACCTTTAGCCCAAGTTACCCAATGCACTGTCCCCGTGTCTGTGGTTCTCTCCAGGAATCAACGTGAGAGGATTAAATTTCAACTCATCTCGTCTCCCAACACACCGCTAGTTCTGGGTTTCCCCTGGTTACATCAACATAATCCACACATTGACTGGTCGACTGGGAGAATTCTGAGTAGGAGCTCCTACTGCCTCTCCACCTACTTGCAATCCGCTCGGTCCCCACCAGGGGTCAGCACACCACCACTCAACCCTGAACCCCTGGATCTACTTTGATACCTGAGGAATATCACGACTTAAAGGAAGTGTTCAGTAAAGACCTTGCCCACCACACCGTCCCTATGATTGTGCCATTGACCTTATCCTTGGATCCTCCCTTCCGTCCAGCCACCTGTACAACCTGTCCCGACCCGAACGGGAAGCAATGGAAAGCTACATCAAGGACTCGTTAGAGGCAGGCCTCATCCGGCCATTCTCTTCACCAGTAGGGGCAGGCTTCTTTTTTGTGCAAAAGAAAGACAAGACTCTACATCCATGCATTGATTACAGAGGGCTCAACCAGATCACCATCAAAAATAAATATCCATTGCCAGTCCTTAACTCCTCCTTTGAACCCCTTCATGGTGCCACCATCTTCTCCAAGCCTGACCAGAGACTCCATCCCTGTGCCTTCTTCTCCTGACGCCTCACCCCTGCCGAGCGGAACTACAACATCAGGAACTGGGAACTCTTAGCTGTAAAACTGGCATTAGAGGAGTGGCGGCACTGGCTGGAAGGAGCAGAGCAACCTCTAAGCCAAACGGCTTAGAGGCTCAACTCCCGACAGGCACGCTGTGCTCTGTTCTTCGGATGCTTCAATTTCACCCTAACCTACCGTCCTGGGTCCAAGAATATCAAACCTGATGCCTTATCCCAATTTCCTAGCACCCATGGTCCCACATAGCACTGTACTTCGTTACCGGGTTACCTCGCTCTCAGGGTAACACTATCATCCTCACCATTGTTGACCGGTTCTCCAAAGCAGTTCATTTTATAGCACTCCCCAAACTCCAGTCAGCTCGAGAAACAGCGGACCTCCAACAGGTCTTTCGCCTCCATGGAATCCCACTCGACATAATCTCTGACCGGGGTCCTCAATTCATCTCTCAGGTATGGAAAGCATTCTGCCTAGCCCTGGGAGCAACCGTCAGTCTGTCCTCCGGATTCCAACCCCTAGTCCAACGGCCAGAAAGAAAGGGCCAACCAGGACTAATCTTCCAGAAACATCCCCTTACGAACTGAATCTAAGAAACTGTCTCCCTGCTACATTGATCCCTTCATCATCGAATGTATCATCACTCCCTCTGTTGCTAGGCTCAAACTACCCTGCTCTATGAGAGTCCATCCCACTTTTCATGTATCACAATTAAAATCAGTCTCTTCCAGCACTCTGTGCCCTCCGTCCAACTCCCCTCCACCCACCCAGGTCATTGATGGCCATCCTGCCATCAATGACCTGGGGCTTCCAGTATCTGGTGGACTGGGAGGGATATGGCCCAGAGGAGCGTTCCTGGGTTCCACTCTCCCGCATCCTTGACCCACGGTTGGTGGGACTTCCACCGATCCCATCCAGATAAGCCCAGAGGGTCACTGGGAGGCTCCCGTTAAGGGGGGAGTACTGTCATAGTCTGCCACCATGCCCGTACGACCCCTGCGGGTTCTGGTGTATTTTCCTCTCCTTGTCTGTCTTGTGTGTCCTCTGTTAGTCTTGAGTTGTGTGTGTGTGTTTGTGTGTGTGTGTGTGTATGTGTCTCCTGGTCTGGCTCCCTGGTCTCCCGCCTGCTGCTGATCACCGGCACACTTGACACCCATTACTCATCAGTCTCCACAGCATAAATACCTGGCTCTTCCACACTACCAGCACCAGATCATCTCCGTACACTTGTACGACTCTACGTAATGGCTCCCCGCTTCATCAAGCTAAGTATTATTGTAGCTCTGTCTAGTTATCTCGTTCGTGTAAACTCTGGTTTGCTTCTGTCACATCCTCGCTAGTGATTGCAGTCACATTCTCCTCCCGGATCTCTGCCAACCTGTTTGCCTGTCCTGTCGGCTACACCGCCATCCTGGCAGCTGACTCCCCGGTTCTGCCAGCAACACCTCACGAGCCACTACCACTCGGATCCAGTCCACTCCACTCTGCAGATCCGCTGCCAGGACAACACATCGCCACACCCGGACCAGACCAGAGCACACCTCCCCCAGTCCCCGTTCTTGGATCTTTGCAGTCCGCCCAGGGTCGAACATGCCGCTTCCCAGAGGGCTATAGTAGACGTCTCCAGTGCTACCACTCGGGAGAAGTGTTATCTTCAGTCATCTCTGTTGTTTAAAAAAACACTGACTTACCTTTAAATCTATGCATTGTGTTCTGCATTTCCAGAAAAAACCTAACACGGCAGCGGCGGATGGCCGCCCACCATTGAGTCTGGTTCTGTACAAGGTTTCTGCCCTCTTAAAGGAAGTTTTTCCTTGCCACTGTCACCAAATGCTTGCTCATGGTGGGATCTGTTGGGTCTCTGTAATTAATATTATAAAGATTATGGTCTAGACCTGCTCTATAGGAAAAGTGCAGTGAGATAACTTATGAATTGGCGCTATATAAATAAAATTGAATTGAATTTGTGGGTTTTCGATCAGGCACTACGACAGCATTTTCCTACTCAATCCAAACAAACAGCTCTATCTCAAAAACAAAAAGAAATTGACAATCACAATTTACGTTCATTTTAAAAAACATAACTTCCTCTACAACCACTAAAACTTGTAAATAGCTATTTCCTTTAACTTAACAATTTATCTTATCTTCCTCACACACACCTTTTGTTTTTGTAAGAAACTTTATTATCAAAACTGCAAGTCACTACAAACTGTACTCAAAGTGAGCCAATAATAGCCTATAATAACATCCTATTTAGGCTATTTTTACTTAGGTGCACCCTACATAATATGAAATGAATAACTGTAATGAAACAAACAATCAAAATATTCAATGAGCGATGCAATGGATTCTAAATGAAGATACAGTAATTCCAAATCAATTTTACAACAAGAATGTAATCCACAACATTTCTCCCCGTCTGCTTTGCCAATAAAAGAGTTTCCCCTCGGGGATAAATAAAGTATTTCTGATTCTGAAATCATAGCATATAATCACACCCTTTTTTTACTTTTTACTTCTAGGCCTACATAAAATTAATATATAATTATGCCAAACAATCAAAACTTTCAATGAGAAATGCATCTTAGTCTACCTAAAAGAAAAGAAAGTAACTTCAGCTCAATTTTGTAATGAATATGTGATCCACAACATTGATCTCCATTTGCTTTGTGAATCAATATTCAGAGTCTGACAACAAAACAGATGTTTCACTGGATAACGCCAGGCTTTCAAAATAAATGTCCCACACTTAGGTCCCGCTGTTTACCAACAGTGATTATGTGATGTGATTTTGAGCAACAAACTTGAACTCACAATGTCTGTGTCGTTTTCTACAATGTACTGTGGGTCAGGATCTCTCTCACAACATAATCCTACACCATCCATAAGATTAGACGGGGACGCTTATTTTAGCTTTTTACCCGACAAGTGGAAACCGAAAGAAATCCGCCAAAAGAAATCTGAGATCTCAACGTTATAATGTATATTTCCGGTTCCGGTTATTGATGACGACTTAAAGTATCTACAATACACAGCTCAGGACTTTATTTTCTGTGTTTTGATACACTCCCATATGATCCTGGGCGCTATAGTGAAATATAGAACGGGCGCTCTGGGGTGCTTCGTGGTCTAGAGGGTCAACAACCAACTCTGCTGCCACTGGTTCAGCTCCCATCACCCGGGGAAAGATACGGAAAACATGAGGTAAGGGGCCAAGATGTTCTGCACCTGGGAGATAAGGTTAGGGGGGATGCTGAGCCTTGCAGTCCTGAGGGCTTGACCAAACACTGAGTTTGACAGTACACCTCCATCACTGCTCCTGCCATGTGGCCAAATATCCACCAGTTGGAACAGGTACCAGGCATCAACCACTGCCATAAGGACAATCGAAAAGGACCAGAGTCCATCTGCCTTAACAAGATGTGTGCGGTCCCAGAAAAAAATTTCAATTGTCAATAAAGTGCAGTGAATGGACGGTACATGCAACTGAAGGACAGGTGTTCAGTGCCAACAATCTGCTGAATCTCTCAATTCCTATTCTGACTGGTGGTAGAGGGCCACTGATAAACACCTCCGAATTCAAGGAGCTGAGTGTGTTCAATAGATAGGTAAAGTCTTGTTTCAGTACCTCTGATTGTTGTTTCACAGTGCCATTGCTTCCTATATACACTATGATGTTTTTCAGTCAAGTGTGCAGCCAGAATATGTGGGATTCTCTCTGTCATGTTACAGACCATATCCTTGGGAAAGCAGTATATTTTTGTGTTCATATTGGTCATATGCCTCTTGCATCTTACAGCAAAATTACCCACAATCAGAGTTTGAGGCCCAGTCATTAGCTTGCACTGAAAATAATCAGCTTTTCACAAGGCCTTGACCCAGATGTGATCCAAAATTGATATAAAATACATTTATAAATACATTAATACATTAAGTAAAACCTTACATTTATTTATTTACATGTTGTTACAAATTATTGAACTTCATCTTTCTGTGCTGGTGCAGAGTTCAGCAAGGTGACAGCTGAAGAAGCTATTCCTGAGCCTGCTGATCATGGAACAGTGAGTCCTATAGTGCCTCCCAGAGGGGAGGAGGGCAAACAGTCTGTGAGGTGTCCCTGACGATGTTGTGCACCTTCTGCAGACACGATTGCGCTGGACAGCCTCAGTGGTGAGTGGAGTACCGGTGGTGCGTTCGGCAGTTTTCACCACCCTCTGCAGTGCTTTCCAGTCCGAGACAGAGCAGTTGTCATACTGTACTGAGATGCAGGCGGTAAAGATGTTCTCAATGGTGCAGCGGTAGAAGTTCACCAGAATCTGAGAAGACAGATGGACTTTCTTCAGTCTCCTCAGGAAGAAGAGATGCTCCATCCCGATATATATGGGGGTATGTGTGCCGCTTAATAATAACAACCTTCATTTAAAAACTGCATTTTGTGTTTACTTGTGTTATCTTTGACTAATATTTAAATTTGTTTGATGATCTGAAACGAGTGTGACAAACATGCAAAAAAAAAAGAAATCAGGAAGGGAGCAAACACTTTTCACACCACTGTAAATAGCGAATTGAGCTGAAATTGAAACCTTTGTCATTTTATGCCTCTAAACAATGGTTAATCCCAATCTAAGGCTTTATATTAACCATAGTCATTTTGCATCCCATCACTTTTCCCTCAATAATTAAACTCAATGACTCAATATTGCAAGTTAACAAATGGTAGTAGTAGTGTTGGCAGCTCAGTCTTTGTCTGTGCCGAAAACATGCAAACATGGTACAGGAAATGCACAATAAAGGTTTCCACTACATCCAGTAAGATATTTATGTCCCAAGTACACTTTTAATGTGTAATAAATATAGTTTACTAATTAATTGACTGAATCAAACAGCAGAGACAATTCTGAAATAAAGAAGAAATTCAATTCAATTTATTTTTATTTATATAGTGCCAATTCATAACAGAAGTTATCTCATTGCACTTTTCCTATAGAGCAGGTCTAGACTGTACTCTTTATAATATAAATGCCTCCAGAAAACCATACACACACTCAAACACACACTAAAGCCATAGCTGAGGGCAGGTCCTCTAACTCCACCTCTGTATGTTAACATGTAGATCATTTACGCTTGTTCAGGCAGTGAACATGACAGGACAGTGACACTGTGCTTCCTATTTACCTAATTAGGCCATGTGCCACAACCATGAGCCTGTGGGCCTGCTGCTTGCACACTGGCACCACAGTTAGACATCTGAATTGTTCCCACTGGTATCAGCAGGGGCTGATCCTCACAGGGCAGCTCCATCAGACACTGAGAAACATGTCAGATTTGAGAATAAAGGGATAAAGTATGATGAAAGAGAAATAAAGGTATTATTTATATGTATATTTATTTTGACACAATCTTTGGTACAAAATGCTCATTGCTGATGTTTCCTCTCTGTACTACCTCTACAGATTCCTTGTCAATCACAGTCATGGCAGAGAAATAAAATGTCACACCGATGTCTTTTTACATGAACTTTTTGATGACTTGACCTTTCACCTTTGACATGGTGGCGTATCACTGCAAACAAAACACTGTTGATGGAGAAATTAAATGTGTGCTTGTGCACTCTTGCAAGAATGTCTGGGTGGACAGGTGTGTCAGAAATCTATGGTATTCATGTTTTCCATTGCTGTTAAATGTTTGTTTATATCATGTCATGTCAGTACCTACAATTATAGACAGATGAAAAACAAACATTATTGTTAATTTTAATTTAAAAGTTATATTCATCTAACACAAAACCCTGGTTGATCAAAAATCAACTGCAGAAGGGCCGGAAAGTAATGCATGTGAAGGTGATACATATCATACCATGGATCAGTACAACTCTGTCTTATAACACTCTGCAGCTTTTGCTGTGTGTCACTACTTCTGTGTTCATGTAGCTGCTACAACAGTGACATAATGGATCCGAGAGTCTCAAAAAGCCCAAATAAAGTGACACTATGTCACCAAAGGTGATGTATCAAAATAAAAGTCAACAGGTTCGGCTGTTTCACCTGCCCACTGCTTTCCCTCTGTCACTGTGTATTTGAATGTTATAGTAGTCATTAGGGCCAGAAATCAGGAAACAGGCCCACACTGACCTCTACAAGCAGCATGATTCAAAGAGTTCACCGCATCAAGAGTGCGACCCTCTAGGGAATAAACCTGCTTTGTTTGTCACTATTGTTCATTCCTGGTCTGAGGATGAAAGTCAACCTTCCTCTCTGTTGCTGATCAGATGTGAACAACACTATGCTTGCACCCTAAGTTATATAAATAAAATTTAATTGAATTGAATACTGATGTTTGTCTATGTTAACACCTGTAACCTTTGGACGTGGTCTAACTCTTTCTACAAGTGGCTCTACTGCTTTTTCGAAGAAGAGTGGGGAAAGAAGGCAGCCCTGTCTTATACACCTCTCAAAAATGCATTTATCAGACAGTAGGTTATTACATTATTGCTGTAGGTGTAATAATGACTGGAATTTTTATTTTTTATAATACTTGAAACAAATAAGGCTAATAAGTGCTTTTTCGGCACTCAGTCATCACTGCTAAACCTATATCATGCTTATTTTGCATATTGTTATGGTTTGAGGCTTGGAGTCTAGTTATTTCCTTTTTATTTTGTAAGTGTTCTGCCTCATGTGTCTTGTTGTAGTTTTACTTCCTGTCTTTGTTGGGTTCAATCCCTTGTTTCCCCTGCTACCCTGCAGTTGTATAATACTAAAGCATGTCCTTGATTTGTTTGTAGGTGGTTATTTTTAATGAATCCTTTTTGACTGACACATATTCAATATGGTGAAACCATAATCTGTTAAGTTCAGTTCAATTTTATTATCACAGTGTATTAATTGTACAGGACTCTGACTTCCCAGAGTTACCAATTTGATACATACGCAGATCTGGGAAAATTTGAGTCAAATGACATTTATGTTGACATGTGCACACATCAGAACAGAAACTACTGAGAAATCCCCCAAAAACTTCACTTCCTCCAGTGTTACCTCTGATCACTGAATTTGATAATAGCACTGCAACATTTTTTGTTCTCTCTTGTACATTTTTTTTTTTTTTTTACAAAAATATAGGTACTAGCAACAACAAATACATAAAACTGAATATTTTCACAATCTGTTGATCACACTGTTTTTCTTGAGTCAGATGATTTAGGTCATGGCCCTGTTGTCTAGGACTTTACAGAAACCTGTCAAAATGCCATTTTCTGTCTAAATTAGAACAATTAGAAACTATCAATTTCACACATCTCCCCCAGTCCCTCACTGCAATAGAAGACAGTGGTGGAGACTATGGCTAATAGATCAGTGAGGCTATTAATGTCAGCTAGAGTTTTGACATCAACACAAAAAGGTCAGCAATATAATTTCTGTCTTATGAGACTGGCAACATCTTATATTGGCAGGTCTCTCATGTGTCTTTAAACAATACATTATCCTTGATCTGCTGGTTTGGCAATCTGGCTGTTAAATGTAAAACAAAAGAGAAGTTTCACATGAATTGAGAGCTTACTGGAGTCCAACAGTAAGCTGTAGTTACAGTAAAGTGTATTACACACACAATAATCCGTTAGACATAGATTTTAAACTGAAAACTATAAATGAGCACTGGTATCGGATCAGTACTCTGTATTGGTCAGTACTTGAATTTTAGGTATCAGAATCGGTAAGAAAAGAGAAAAATACGGATGGATGCATCCCTACTACCCATCACCTTGCTTAGGGAAATGGAGTACTATAGATGCTGTACAGAGTGCACGATCAGGAAATCAGGAATCTCAGTGTTCTAGTCATTGGAGTAAAAAGTTTTTCAAAGCTGTGATTGAATCTGTCCATAAGTGCCTAGTACTTGGTTAAGCACAGTTGATCCTTGCAAAAGACAGTTCCAGATATTGAGTAGATAATATAATATATTGTTTTGCTAATAAGTCATGGGGGGTTTCCATTGAATTCTAATCTTCATGGCTGCAGTCACACCTGCAAGCCAGGTTTTGTGCATCCTTTCAGAGAGGGAAACTTTCATCAGTGAGCAAATGCAGAGCCGGGTCAGTTGGGAAGTGTGTGTATCATCTGTTGTGAGATGATACTAACCACTTTCATCCAGAATGTCTTGTCTTGGTGATTTGGATTCTTGGAGGCCCCAGACATATTTACCCAAACTGTATATCAGTCCAGTCCTCTCTTAAGCAGATACATTTTTCTTTGCTACACTTCCATTTCTACGGTATAGGAGCTGGTCACTAGTTTGATTCTTGACAAAGAATGTACCCAACAGCTGCAGCAGACGTTAATACCTGACAACTAGTAGTATTGTCATACGTCCAGTAGATGGAGATGTTTAGTTGTATAGCCAGGAAATGTTGGTTACCAGCTGAGCCAGCAGGGGGCATATCCAGCCTATAGAGGAGATGCACTCATAGTACATCCATCCCATTAAGATGCAAAGCAGAAGTCAGGTTGTGATAGCACTAAATTTATGCCCAGCTCTGTGCCAGAGGCTGCAAAACGATTATGAGCATTTAAGTATGTTTCTTTGAGCCAATGACATTTACTGCTCTTGTCTTTAACAGTATGATTGACCAGTCAAAAAGAAATTATTCTTCCAAGAAGTTATCTATGGTGTTTATACAGTTCATAGTGGTGTCATCCTAAGTCATCAAATTGTCTAAAGTTAACTGTTGTGTCAGTAAAAGAGCAATTTTACAACATGATGTAACTGTGTCTAATAAAGTTATATGGACCAGCTTAGATTTTGTGTTGCACAAAGAATTACAGCTTCCTTTTTAATCTGGTTGATCTTAGATTTAAACACTTCCTGTGAATAATGTAACACTTACACTTCAAATATTGTTTCTACCAAGGATAAAAGAGGATATCAGAGGATAATTGATAAAATAAGGCAATAACACAGAGTGTTATGCAGAGTAAATATATATGTATATACACACACCATGGGATGTGGCACAGAAGTGGTCATTGAGCCAAAGTCTTTGTTCTCAATTAACAATTAAAATCCTCCAAAGGAGACATAATGAGCTAGCTGGCTTCTGTCCACAATGCCCAAGGGAATGAAAAAAGCATACACACACAAACACACTCCAGTGCTTTGAATGGTTAATGACCAACCAGATCTTTAGTGACAGTACAGAGAGGTGCAGGGCCCAAAATTAATGAAAGATGAGGACTTAGTATTTTTGTGCTTTTTTTGTTTGTTTGTAATTTATATTATGAGAACTAGACTGGAGGCAAAATATGAGTAATATCAAGGAATGATATAAGGACACAGAGATGATGAATCATTCTCTATGTCGACTGCAGTTCTCCCATGCATGCAGCAATAAGACCTATTTTTCTTCATTGGGTTGCCTTCATGCCTTGAACAAAAAGCCAAAACATACAGTGAACAAATTAGCATGAATTATACATAAAGTCTTCAATTGTGAAATTTCAAAGCCCGAACAGCATGAAGTGAAGATGATAACTGAAGCCTCCTCATCCTCCAGCCATTTTCTGCAGGATAGATGCAATGGAACCTTGTGCATTTTTAAAATACAAATGTGTCGTATATGTATATAGTATATACACAGATACACACATAATAAACCCAATTAAAATTCATTAATTTAATGTTTTGACCATGTAAATTACACAGATCTGTACATGTTTCATGCATATAACTGATTGATTTGAATAAAATCTGTAGATAAAAATTTTATTTTGTGTTCGTGAACTGATCCTAAATAAAAATATAGGCCTCAAGTTTCAAGTTAGTTTGCCATTACAACTATAAAAAATTGACAAAGCATCAGCAAAGCATAACACATCTATAGTGTTGAATCCTCTGTTTGCCAGCATTATTGATAGAAACACATCTGTAATTTCCTCTATTTAGCAGTTTTCATTTTTACTGGTACCCACACACAAGGATTTCACAGGAAACAATGCATGCATGTACATTTAGTATCATCATGTCTCATTTTGTCTTCTTTATTAAGACAATGTGACATGATGAATCCTCTTAGCCCACAGTTTGTTTGGCTGCTCTGTAAACAGAAAGAGAGACATTTCTTAATGAATCACATTTGAAAGTAACCAAACCCGAGCCTAGCTCAGAGGTTTATGCAATAAAGTGGCCCGTTGGGTTCGGGTAGGGTAGCAGAACTTATCACTTAAGGCATTTTGTGCTGCATCCTGGTATTGTGTTATTTTCACCCCCCAGTATCCTAAGAATTGTGTTAATTTTAATCTGCAATGCACAATTTATGTCTTATATTGTTCAACGTCAGTGCAGGAAGTGCTATGTCCTACATGCAGTGAGGAAAGTACGGTGGACGTTGGGATCTTTCCATAACCGCTTTGTTTGGTTTTGTTTTGTGTTGGCTTAACCTTAACCACAATCTTTCCCTATATCTTAACCATACTGTAGTTGCCATGTGCAGATATTGTAGAGAGAAGTAATTAGAATTTTGTGAACGTATGTTGGTGTTTGCAGCATCGTCTAATGTCAACGTTCTCGTCTGGCAGTAAGGTTGCATTTCCTGCAGAACTCTTACCTATGTTATTTAAAAATGCACTTGCTGTTACCACCAGTAACCACAGGCGTCGCCAAACCAACCAGGACGGAAATTTTAAGATTTATAACTTTCACAGCAACAGGAAACATTGACACATACTTTGTTATTTTAATAAACATTAATAGCATGTCTCTCTTTTAAAAGACCTGTCATTGTGGGAATCGTCAAAGAATGCCATGCATTAATGCTTTAAAGGGAGACTAAGCTACACATGTTTGGATGGAATCAGATCAGGCCATTATGCTACCAGTTCATGAAATCTGTCACTGAAATCTAAAGTCACTATTATTCCTCAGTTCTGTGAGTATTGCTGTGGCTCCTGATAGGTGAGAGTGTTGAAAAGGCAGCGCTGCCTGTGATCTTTTGTTCAGGCGGCTCCATGTTCTTAGACCTCTGGCCCAGCGTCAGGTGTGGTTAGTGATAGGTAACCCAGTGACTCATGGGGTTTTGTGGTCAGTGGCCCTGCTCCACCCTAGGTAAACCCTGTGGGTTTGTTGTGGTGACCGTGTTTATCCCTCCTCAGCTGATAAACTGAGGTCGAGGTTTGTCTTTGATCACAGCAGGACCACGAGTGTGTGTGTGTGTGTGTGTGTGTGTGTGTGTGTGTGTGTGTGTGTGTGTGTGTATGTGTGTGTGTGTGTGACTCTTGTCCAGTTTTTAGGATGTTAAATCATATTCAATTAGACAGGTAATTTTTCCTACCACCATCTACTAGATAAGGCTTTTGATTGAATATGAGGTGATATTCTCTCTCGTCCAGTGATGCAGATTGGATGGTGCTCCCCTGCTTTCTGTGGCTGACTGCTACAGGGTGATTAATGTGTTCATTTCCCATTATTAAAGACTAGAGCAGTGCTGCAGGCTACAGATATAGGGCGTCGTCATAAATCTTAGCCAAATGAACAGTCAAATAATCGCTCATCGGAAATGAAATCTGGGCTCATTAATACTTACGCACAGACTGGGGGAAGAGTACACACACACACACACACACACACACATGCACACAAGTCTGGGCATCTCATTCTCATGCAGCCACACACCCGCATGAATACACACAAATACAGATGAGGACTTGAGGGGGCTCTGGTCTGGTCTGCCACCTTGGCGCACCACTCAACAATGACATCTAGCTAATCATTAGAGGAGAACATACACACAGGCTCAATGTGGGTCTTCTCTCATGTCTCAGCTCCCACACAGTGAGCGGTGACCCAGAGGTGCAAGACAAAGCAATCACAGGCTCTGACTGGAGCAATAAATAATAACCTCTGCACATCGTTTGACTTCTCACCTCCTCTGACTCCCTTCACAGGCTTTATCATAGATTCTTACTGATGGATTTATTGCTCATAATGTACAAAAAGGAGTTAGGGTTAGGGTCAGAATAAAAAAAGTTCAAGCATTGTCTCAATGTTATTTTTTTCTTATTTAAAAGAGCACTGCTAGAGGGAGGGTTTAATGAAAAGATTCTTTTGGTTGCATTATGGAAAATGTACGATCCATTGTTTTTTGAGTGTGACCCATAATAGCAACTAGGATATCTCAGCCTCTGCTGCACAGATGTGGAACATTATTTGTTTAATCTGTCTCTTGTAAGTCCTCCAACTTTATATAAGTGAAATGATAAATACTAGTAGTAGTCTAGGGCCATAGCTACCATTGAGTACAGTGAGCACACTTCAAATTGGATCATGATTATGGAAACACATTTCAAGGCGTCATTGTGTATATTCAATTCAATTTTCAATTAAATTTTATTTATATATCGCCAATTCATAACAGAAGTTATCTCATTGCACTTTTCCTATAGAGCAGGTCTAGACCGTACTCTTTATAATATTAATTACAGAGACCCGACAAATCCCACCATGAGCAAGCACTTGGAAAAACTTCCTTTAAGAGGCAGAAACCTTGGACAGACTCAATGGTGAGCGACCGTCCACCGCTGCAGTGTTAGGTTTCGAGAGAGAAAGAGAGAAAGAGGTTTTTGAAGAGAGATGGAGAGAGGGAGAAGTTTTGGGAAAGGAGGGGGTGGGGGTGGGAGAGAGGGAGGCACAATGCAAATACCACATAGAATTTATTTTTAAAATAGTAGAATAGTAATTGTAGTATTAATATTAATAAATTAATAATAATAGGAATGACAGTTATAGGAATAATAATGACAATAATAGTAACAGAGCCAATAACAACAACTGTAGTAGCAGTTGTCGAGCAGGAACACGGGGGCAGCAGGTGGCCCACAACCACAGATCCAGACTCTGCAGCTCCGGAGGCAGAAATACCTGCTGAAAGAGACAGAAGGAGAGAGGAGAGAAACGAGAAAGCACACAACTACAGGAGAGAGAAGATGTCAAGTTAGTAACATGCATTAATGGGATAAAAATGTATAGAGATGGAGAGGGAGAGAAGGAGAGAGGAAAGAGGTGCATCATGGGAAGTCTCCGGACTCACCTGAGCCAGCCCTTACCAGTATATGAGAAACATGATTTAGATTATGTGACACCGAAGCTCTCCGTTGATAACGACATATTTGAGTGTAATCAGCCTAACCTGTCCTACAGATTTAATGATCGTAGAAACTTGGATACGTTAAACCTTTCCATGAAAAGTGAATTTGTAGAAAAAATAATTTGTTAATTTAATGCATAAAAGAAAAAATGCAAAGACAAATGTACAGTGTAGGTTTATAGCTCTACTGATGAAGGAATCTGTATTGAAATCCAATTTTTAATCAAAGCCTTAAATGACAGTAAATCAAAACATAATAGACACACTGGATGTACACATACGTGTTGAGTTTTTCAGGGGTGTAAACAGAGAATGTAGTCTAATGACTAATGCACAGGAGAGATTATCAGAAAGAGTAATGATATGTAGGGGCTGCATTAGCTGAGAGATTTATAATAAGTAAGCTTTGATTTATGGCTCATGGAAATGATGAAGGCTACCATTCTTCAAAAATCAACAATTACTGCCTTAAACTCTGTGAGAGGTATGCACATGTACTGTAGGTAAAGACCCATCTGAACAGAATAATGAACCATGGCAGGTTTAGTTATCCAAACACCTGTTTAGGCATCATCCTGACTATGATAGACCAGGACAGACTATGGGGAAATTTATTAACCAACCAACTTTATCCCAGTGGGACTCTAACTGGACTGTCACAACATCTAGCCAGAGTTTTCAAGTCACATGGAGTCAGCACTTACCATGACATCATCATGACATCACATGTGACAGCTGTGGGGAACACTACATCAATGAAACAGCAAGGACCCTGGACAAGAGAAACAGACAACATCAGCTGTCTGTGAACACCAGACCAAAACCACTCACAGCATCCACTGGGAAGAGGTCAAAGGTCATCAACCAGGAGTCAGTGGACGACCGGAGAAAGATCAACGAGGACATCCGCCACTAAACCAGGGTTAGGGGTGCACTCCCATTGGGCCATCCCCCCCTTTTAAAAATGAACAAATCGCCTACTGGTTGTAAACATCCATCTCACAGACCCACTTCCTGCCTCAACATTATTATTAGTGACATTTCAGGTGTGCTCACTTTTACTTTTACCTCTAAATCAAGTGGTGTAGAAAATCTGCATAAACTGCTGGTTTGTTTCCAACCTGTCTGATCATCTGACTGCTCATGTTGACCCATTACACTTTTCTGTAGAGGTCTTCAGGGGTCCAGAAATTTGGACCTAATCCAAAACAGACCCATGGAAAACCTCCTCGCACCCGACATGCCCAAACATTTTACCAGAGAGAATGTTGATATTAGACAATACGGCAAAAACCCAGGATTACTTTCAATGACAACATTTAAAAAATGACTACTTTCCACAGTATTGGTACATGGCAATTATAGTAGGGTTAAGGTTAGGAAAAGATTGTTCTTCCATTAAAACAAAAACAAAATAACATCAACTGTTGGATTGTGACAGAACACAAACTCTGGTCTCACACATGAAAGTCGAATGTGCTACACGCGCAACCACCACCCACACCTTTAATTTCAGCTTTGCTACACGTCCAGTGAACATTGGCACTGGACGTACATCATACACTTCAGAATTATCCAATATGGGCATAACTCCTAGAAACACTACGCTGGACACAGAAACCTTAGCCCATGGTAGTATGGGACCTTACTGAGCTGTTTAGGCTGAATTTAATTTGGGTCCTGCCCGACTTGGGACCCAGGTTGGGACTCGGTTGCTGGGAACCTGAAAAGACCTCTACTTTGATGTAGTGATGTTACCATGTTCCCAGATCTCAACAATTACTACGGTAAGTAATGTTATCACAACTGATGGAAATGATGACAAAAACTAGGAAAATAAATTGTTGTAATAAAAAGGAAGTATCTTTGAATAGACAACAGCTTGATTGATCAACAAAGTGACACTGATCCAACTGATCAGTCTTACCTTGACTCAAAACTCCACCAGTAGCTGTGTAGTGGTTTAGAGATTTTACCCATACACCATTTCTGCACATTTCATCAACACAGCTCAGCTCATTTTGATCAGCCACCCTCACCAAGCCTTCCTCTATCTGCATACATCACCAGCTCGCTGCTATTGCACTACGTCAAACACGCACACACACACACACCAATCCTCACTGACACGCAGACCTATGCAAGAAAACACACACATTTGTGCACACAGGAGGAGCAGCACCTGCATACAAAAACACATGTATGCATACATGCATGCTACCACACACTCTTTCTCTCTCAAATACACACACATACCCCCTCCACCCAGGTCTCTGCTGGCCTCCTTTCCCAGCCAGTTCTGACAATGCTAATGATTCTCACTGGGGCACAGGATGACGGGTGACAGAGTCAGCCAGACTAGGGCTGGCTGACGATGGAGGGGAAGGGGGTGTAGATGCGGAATTGGAGGGCAAGGAGTGTATGTGTGTGTGTGTGTGTGTGTGTACGTGTGTGAGAAGGGTGGGGGTGGAAGAGGAGGTCAAGGATGGTGGTGCACAGGCCCCTTCTCTGGTGATGTGTCGGGAGGGATGCACCATTCCCCAGCCCGATGGTAATTTATTACATTTAAGACAGGGCCTGACACCCTGAATCAGCCTCCATTCAGATCACATTGGCTGGCCTGGGTGGTGGGAGGGTGTGTGTGGAGGAGGGGAGGGAGGGGAGGTAAACACAAAGGAGGAGAAAGAAGGGAGTGGAGGAAACAGAGAGACTACATGAAAATGATATGCGGCGAGGAGAGATGTAGCCTGGGGCATGGTGCATGTTTTTCCTGTTTCCTTATAGTTAGTGTATTTCTAATTCAAATATATGCCTTTAATAATTCAATGACAGAGCATATCAAAGGAAAGTGTGTAAGATATTTCTGAAGAAAAAACATATTTGACTTTTTAAGCAAATGCTTCATCAGTGTGACAAAGGAAGAAACAGAAACAGCTGATGAAGACACAGGACACTACAGTTGGACCATGTGTATAATTTACATGATTGGATGTTTCTGTTTATATGTTTTATAATTTTATTACATATTTATATTGTTCCTTTTAATTAATTTCAACAAGTGTGGAAACAATTCCAAAATATATATTATATAACTTGGCAACAAGATGGCACTGGAATGTATGCAGTTGGCAATGCTCAGCCCGTTCTCATTCCCAGGGCATCAAATACCGACGTTTTGTCACACCCCTCGGCGTTGTATACAGACACACATGCTACCTTTTAGCATCAGTATAGGACAGACAGGGCTGCCAGAAAGCCTTAAGGAAGTCAGGTGACGTAGTACAATGGCTGACATAAAGAGCGAGAAAGTGGGGCGGATGGATGGGTCAAAGAAACACAGAACTTTCACACAGGAGACTGGGGTTCGTGTCCCGTGTGAAACCAAAAGTTAACGCTGAGTTGTTTTAAGTTACGTTACGTAACATGACGTCCTACTGCCTAACCAAGTAGTTTCTGAAGGAAGGTGTCTCCAACAGATGCTAAAAGGTATCCCCCCCCAATAGTTTCAGCTAGGAGACGTGTGCAAGCAGCAAGTTCACTACGTTACACAAGCTCTCTTAGCTTTTTTAGTCTAATAAATAAACAAAATTAACTCACAAAATGTCAAGAAAGGAAATATTCGTACCCCTATTTTCCTTATCAAACTGACACAACCGTACACCTTCTGGCCCTTGCCCCGGGCGAAAACCTCCTCCTCCCAGCAGGAGTTGTAAACACCAACACTCCCCTGGTTCTCCATGCTCCCAGTCCGGGCAGAGTCGGCTAATAGCACCGCTACTAGCTATGGTGACATATTTGTTTGGAGTATGAATTCGACGGGCGGCCAAAATCTTGCAATTCTTACATATTGCATCTTTAAAGGATAAGTCTGGTGTTTTTCTGTGTTTTTCTTACTGTCAACTAATCCCACAAAAAGAGTTTAGGAAAAAAAGTGAACAAACTACATAGTGTCTACGAATCTTTGAACTGAACTGCACTGAATGAAATCATCCGAATCAGCAGAGTGATTTGTGATTTCCACCTCTAGTGGCTGTAATGACCATAGAATTAAAGTAATTGAAATGAATATTTTTACTGTAGCATCACCCACACATGGAATGCATCCAAACTTTGCAGAGTTGTTCAGTGTTTACATCTGTATGTCCATTTGTTTGCTGTTGAAAGAGTTCAATTTAAGAATGTATATCAGTTAAGACATGCCTGCAAGAATTTGGTCATTCACATCAAAACAGTTGGGAATACCAAAAATACTAATGCATAAGTTGTTTGGGGCTCATCCAAATATGGCATGTGTAAACCAAGCTTGGTGAAGATTAGAAAAAATACGTAGGACTGTGGAGAAAAGGGTATTTTGTAAAAAAAAAAAAAAAAAAAAAAAGAAGGAGAAAGAAAATCAAAATAGCAAAATATCTTTTTAGGTGGAAAAAGGGTTCATCTTGATCCAAGTAATTTTTCTTCTACACCTCGCAGTTATTCATGAGTTATTATCCAAAATGCAAATTGCTTTATAACTGGCTATTCGTAACTTCTTCGGATAAGCTGAGGGCAAAATTAGTGGGCACCTGTGTATCAAGTTTGATCTCTATTTAGCATTTGTTAGAGATTTTCCTCATTTTGTATTTCTAGTAGTTGTACACTGAAAAAGTAGCGTAATGCTTCTTCTTCTACTACTACTACTACTACTACTACTACTACTACTACTAATAATAATAATAATAATGAAAATTAAGATAATTATAATATTAATAATACTAAGGATAGGTAGGATAGTAGCTTCTGCAAGCACACATAATCAGATAATTAGGCTGTGGTACAAAGTGAGGTCTTTTAAGGCATTACAGTTTGGGCTCTTCCCTGACAATTTAAATGGTTTATACATGACTGAATAAACATATGCACTATGCTTAAGTCAAGTGAATTACATGTCTATAATATTAAGTTATTGCATTGTGCCATGCTGTGAGTCTGGACAGCCTACTGTCACATAATCAATAGATGTGAAGTAACAGGCTGACTGTCAGCAGCTGCAGAGTTTGAGAATAGCCTAAAGTGACTCTCATTGAGAATCAGAAAGAATCAATCGATCTGTTTGGCTTTTCAAGTAAAAATGAAATTCCATGGCATTCCTACACTCACCAGTATGCATAAAGCAAAGAAAAGATAAAGTGATTCAAATTGACAATTGCAGATCAAAAACAACAATGTTCCAGTAGGCACCTGCTCAAGTGTTGCTGAGCAAGACACTGACCCCATCAGTTCCACACCGTGACCTCTGACCTCCCCGAAGGCAGAAAGAGAATAGAAAAATGGTATCATATTATTATTATTATTAGTTGTAGTGATAGTAATATGTCACTACTGTATACAAACAAGTTTTAGCTATACGCCTGTTTATGGATTTATTCATTACATTCATATATTCTGACAGTTCATCTGCGTCACCAACCTGCTCATCCAATGCTAACCGCTCAAATCCGTGGCACTCACAGGCTCCAGTCCCCTTTATTCACATGGTCGAGGTTGTCTTCAAAATAAAAGCATCAAGACTGAACGTTTGTGGAAAGAATTAACACTGGTGGACAGATACATTTTGATGACATCGGCCTTTTCGTAGACATCGGACAGCAGTCAGTATTTTCCATTTCCCATGATGAATGATGACATGTGTCCTTAAAACAATGCAAAAACTATTTCCTGTAAGAGCATCCATGTTAATATATCTGTTTTTGCCTGTTGTATAGTCTACTTACAACTTACTATAATCAAAGTACCTGCAAACACCTTCCAAAGCATGCTATTGTTTCACGGGTTTGTTTTTTCTTCCAGTCAGCCAATATTTTCAGTTCTTTTCCACAGAGGGAAGAACTTGCTTCAGTCAGTCAAGTAGCCTAACCCATCACAATGAACATCATGTCACATGTCACCTTTGGGTCAAAAATCCCATTTTATATAATACAGTTTGAAGTTTGAATTAGTTAGAGAAGTAAGCACTGCATTATCCATGCAACAATAACTTAACCATAAAAGTAACATGATATTCATTGTGATAGTTAGCAAGTTTCAGGTTTTTGCTAATTGATTTTCATACGTATTGTAGACTCAGGCATACACTGGTTTGAGTTTATTTTATGTTTGTCAGCAGTAATGTAAAGCACAGCTAAATGATTTTTCAATCAATGCATCCAAAACAAGCAAAGCAGTTCCCATTCTTGCACCGTAGTGTTTTTGTTTTGTAAATGAGCCGCTGAGTTTGGCATCAGACAGGATAACTGTTCCCTACACTTTTCTACCCTTTTCCTATGTATAAAATATATACACATTGTAAGTATGATATAATACATATAATTTCCGTTTTATATTCTATTTGTGCGCTTCGTTCTGGTGCTGAAACGGCCCACTGTACTTACGGGATCAATAAAGATTTAGTCGTCCGAGTTTATTTTGAAAGTAATGACCGGAAGACAACGTTTAAAAACAGTAACTTGTCAGTAGGCAGGGGGGGCTGGTTGCACCCACCCTGCTCCTCCGCGTTCCGTCATCAGCGTGTCCCGCAGATCGCAGAGCGGTCCTATAAGCGGCTCTCCAGCCGGCCTGCAGACAGTGAGCATGTCGGCGCGCAGAGACATGGACATGAAGACACTCTGAGAGCAGAGGACTGAGCCGCGGACCATCAGCGCATTCCTGTCAAAGGGACAACTCGGAACTAACATCAAACACTCCGATCCGACAGATTACCACTAATCCTCTCGTTGAAGAACCACAGGAAACCCGTTTGCCACTTGCCAGTGCGCGTTTTGGTACTCGTGGTAACGTGAGGACAAATGCTGTTTTTGATCACTTAGCATTGATTTCAGTCATTATTGACTTGCTCCGTGCCACAGAACAGGACAGGATTATAATTCCTCTTGGATTTAATCGATTTTTCATCGACCTAACTATCCGTCACACCAAACTTCTCTTTACACATCTGGAAATTGCGCACGGAGATGGCGCAAAGGGTACGTCTAATTTGACAGATTATTTTTGAACTTCCATTATTAAAATGATTTGCACGCGATTATTCCTTTTCCACATAGATCATTTTACATCCTCAGACGGATTCCAGTACATGAATGAAAAATATGATGTGGACTTTTACGCAAAAAAGCTAATTCAGCAAGTGATTCTAAACTACAGTCATAAAGAAATCCCCCAGTCTTTAGACCAGGTCTAATGCCCACATACTGAATACAATATGCACACTATAGGAAAAGAATTGTTTTCTGCATTTAGCTTGTCCTCCTCCCGTCACATGCCCTAATGTCATCTTCAACTTTCACCCCAGTACGATGAGCTGGCTCATTACGGAGGCGCGATGGACGGAGTCGGAGTCCCCACCTCCATGTACGGAGACCCGCACGCCCCGCGGCCCCTGCCCCAGGTCCACCACCTGAACCACGGGCCGCCCCCGCACCCGACGCAGCATTATGGAGCCCACGCGCCGCACAACATCATGCCCAGCAGCATAGGCAGCGCCGTCAACGACGCACTGAAGAGAGACAAGGACCAAATCTACGGGTGTGGAAATAATAATAATAATAATAATAATAATAATAATAATAATAATAATAATAATAAAGATGATAATAATGGTAATAATAATGATAATAATAATAATAATAATAATAATAATAATAAAGATGATAATAATGGTAGTAATAATAATAAGAAGAATAATGTAATAAGAATGTAATAAGAATGATAATAATATGATGATAATAATGAGAAAAATAATATTAACAATAATATAATAATAAGAAGAAGAAGAACAATGTGTATATTTTTATTATGAGCCAATAGAAACGATTATAAACGGAACCTCTTCATTTCGTTGCAGCCGTTGAGCAGAGAGCCGGGATGGCATTTCACAGAGGCCTAGATTCCGAGTAACATCTGTTTTTATCTTCAGGTTAATAACAGATTCTGCTCACGAGGTGAAGCAATTCCAGCAGTTTTCGATGCAGTTCCAGTGTTAGCATTTTTGTGCTGCTCGAAACAAGTCGAAATAATGAATGCACCTCAGTAGCCTCGATAATTGCTTCAGATCTCTGAGCAAGTGTTTCTACTCGAAGCAGATGAAATAATGTCGCATGTGTTGGAGGGCTCAGTGTGAAATGTTACTGCAGGCAGCTCGTGTTCGGGCCTAACGACGGGCCTGTGTTCGCCTGTTGCAGACACCCGTTATTCCCTCTGCTGGCTCTGGTGTTCGAGAAGTGCGAGCTGGCGACCTGCACGCCCAGAGAACCCGGGGTGGCGGGGGGAGACGTCTGCTCCTCCGACTCCTTCAATGAAGACATAGCTGTGTTTGCAAAACAGGTAGGAGCGCACACAGGTGCACTGAATATACTGGAAGAGCCGAATGTGTTCACGACCAGAACTCTGGGACACATTAGGTTAAATGACTGATTGGATTCTACATTTAGTCCGTTTGATGAATGCTTCCAGCCCTCTCTTCTTCCCAAAACTGACGCCTCTCCTTTTCTCCCCCTGTTCAGATCCGCGCAGAGAAACCTTTATTTTCTTCCAATCCGGAGCTGGATAACTTGGTGAGCGCTTGGTTCTGTCTCTGGGATTCTCAGCTCTTTTCTGCAGCGTGCTGCTCTCTGGAGCCACCTCATACTTTATGGACACATTTCTTTTTTGTAATAAAAGCCAAATAATATTTGCTTTATGTCGGTAATTATCAAATGCACACAGTCATGTTTATTATGGCACCCTGGGCGTCTCTACAATAATGCCTTGTTCTGTTCTGTCATTTATTTATTTATTAATAACATATAAACATATATCTATCTATCTATCTATCTATCTATCTATCTATCTATCTATCTATCTATCTATCTAACATAAATGTATTTGCAGATGATTCAAGCGATTCAAGTCCTACGATTTCATCTCCTCGAATTAGAGAAGGTAAATATTACTGTAGAATCCTCTGTGTTCTGTCAGCTAATATAACGTTTGCATTCTGAATACAAGTCTGAACTGAATCTAAACGCAGCCTGGATTTCGCAGGTTCATGAGCTGTGTGATAACTTCTGCCACCGCTACATCAGCTGCCTGAAAGGCAAAATGCCCATCGACCTGGTCATAGAGGAGCGAGACGTCTGCAAGTCGGACTTCGACGATCTCTCGGGGTCCTCCACGAACCTCGCAGATCACGTGAGTCCATCCTCTGTACATGTTAGCAGCGGCTCCCTTCTTTCTCATCGTTAACTCTTATTATTATTGCCATTGTCGAAAAGGTAGCATACAGCCGCTGTTCACCCACACAGTGGCTAATAGCTGTGCTGTAGACCACCGGTTACCAAACCGGGGGTTGGGGCCAATCCAAGGGTCACACAATGCATTTGAGGGGTCTTAAGAAAAGGAAAAAAACAACCTGTTTTGCTACACAAAATAATATTCCGTTTTTTCTGACTTTGCAGTATGTTCTTTTTAAAAGTCCAATGATTAAAGCAGAGTTTTACCTCTAAAACAATTCAGTTACAACAGCCTGTTTGGTGGAATTTCTTCCAGCCTATTAACAAATGCATCTGTGACTGGGCTTCATTTTAAGAGGTCATAGAGCAAAAAGGTTGAGAGCCAGCAGGCCTAACGTAGACCAGTGGATTTCTCAATAGGAGCCTGTAATAAAAATAAATAAAAATATTTTCTTTCCTGGCACAGAGTGAATCTGACAGGATGTTAGCCTTTTAACGGATTGAAAAATCTCATAAATCTCATACAACAGGCTGAAAGGTCTGTGGGCTTGGTGAGTTTTCTGAGGGCTCCTGTTTACGGTTTGATGGCGTGTCCTTCCAGCTGAGGGTGCTGAGCAGAGCCTCAGTGGAAGATTTCTCTAAGACTTTGAGAGAAACTGCTTTGTTGAGAATGATCACAATATGGACAGTTGAGAGTTGTTGTTTAAATCGTATTTTGTGCGTAAATGAGACTTTGTACCTTCATATATCTATTGCTTTATACAGTCAGACATGATGATGATGATGATGATCTTCACAGCACGAAGTGCAGCTGCCAGTCTTGTGTTTGCTCTTGGGCTTCAGTCCCTTTCAGCCAATAGGATTATTATAGCTAGAGTGGAGGGGGTCTTTGTCGGCCCCCCGCTGTGTGCTTTACACAGCCTCTTCCTATTTTTGGCCCCTGCATTCATTTACAAAGAAGCAAATTCAGATGCTGCAGTGATTAAGAGTTACAGTATGGACTATAGGGTTTATTGACACATTGCTACAAAAAACTCATTTGGACTGTGTGCAGAAAACAGGTTGACTCCTTACTTTGCTGATTTGGATATGATGGAAGTTCCTCCATGAACAGCTGCAGTTTTACAGTCTGTAATTCATGCATGTGTTTCAGTGGTGTCCTTCTCAACATTTAGGAGTTCATGGTTGCTACAGATGGGGTCAAGGAAGATTTCTA
Organism: Siniperca chuatsi; assembly: GCF_020085105.1. NCBI lineage: Eukaryota > Metazoa > Chordata > Actinopteri > Centrarchiformes > Sinipercidae > Siniperca > Siniperca chuatsi. The sequence goes on from NC_058057.1 coordinate 146,651, forward strand.
AAATTGATATTAGCCATTTGATTCATTGATTTTTAAGTAGATTATTTATATGAATATAAAGTATACAGGTTGAAAATATATCCAAATTTCTGTATAATCAATTTGAAGGCTCCCACCTATCTCTTGAAAATAAAATTTAAAAAGTGTCTTATCCAGATGTGCATGGCAACTCATGGGGTCATGAGATATTTGTGACCTAATAATGGGATCATGGGCCAGAAAAGGCCGAGAAACCCTGATCGAAATGCTGCTTTAGTGTCATTTTTACCATGCAAAGAGTAAATTCTTTAATATTTCAGCTGGAAACTTTTCAAATATGAATACTGGCATGAAACATTGTCTAGCTGCAGCTTCAGTGAAAAACAGTGACTTCAGGAACATGCATTCTCTTTGTTCTTGAGAGTGCAATTCTTAATATGCTTCCTTCTGAATCAAGCGACAAAGCACAGTTTATGTGTGTGTGAGAGGCCACCAGTTGATGTGACAGGACACTGCTGCTGTAATGCCTTCGTCCTAACGGCTGCTGCATAATGGATGTGCTGCTCTCCTCTGGGTACAAAGACATGCACCGCTGTGTAACATACATGCACGTTAACCACTGAGTGTACCGCTCATCTGTTTATCATTCGGAAGGGGTGAGTGTGTTTATGTGTAAAACAGTGATTTGAGTCTACGTCTGGTTTGCTGGACTGGTGGGGCGTCTGCAGCGATCACCCCTGGGCCTCCACTGATGGTTTGGACTCCTGACTGCTGATCTTTTGTGTCCTGCAAAAAATCCCAATTTAAACATTTTGTCTTTTAAGTCCTAACATTTTATTTTCTCAAAGCTAGCGTAAATCTGGCAGTGCAATTTTATTTAATCAGATTCCAATTTTAATAAACAATAATTTTAGTGTCATTTTGTTCAAACCTGTGCAGTGATCTGCACGAGATACTGACACTCAGAAAATTATAGTCCAAAAAAACAACAACTCCTAATTACCATTGTTGCCTACAGTTTCTTTTATTTAACAAAGCCCAAAGTCAGTTTTGTAGAATTTACTTCCATAATATGACTTTGACAGTCTTGTCTAATTAGAGATGTACGTGGCATGGTGGAAGTTCGAGCAACACGTACCTGAAAAGTCAGTTGTCCTAAATCCTCCTTAAGCTTGACCGCTCTGGTTTCTGTGGAACAAATGCCTGCCATAAATTCAAGTATTCAAGTAACCACTCGGCTTTCATCCGGTCCTTCTCTGATATATATGTCAACTTGAACTCAAACCTCATGGTGACTCATGAGTCTGTAGGAAACTGGCTTCTCTGCTACAATAGCACAACTGGCTGATTAATCACAGTGTAATAATACCCAGTTGGACCTGATTGTGCTGAACAAACACCCCTTCATTCACAATATTTGCCATGTTTGATGGCTTCTGTTTGTAGCTAGTGGTCATTTGGTGCAGGAATTGAACCTGTCTGTACAGTGGGTCATCTGGATAACAGCGTGAGGCAAAGAGATACTGTATAAGGTAAAGAAAAGCTTGAGTGTTTGGTAGAATTCTCTTCATCAGTGTATGAATCTCATACACATGCCGGTCCTGGCTGTACACTACCCTCCATTCCTGTTTTAACAGATGGGGTGTTAGGAAATAAGACCTTCATTAACTTGATAAATGTGGAAACACATGGCGCCTCTTTGAGTAGCTGTGTGTACTGAGGAGTTGTAATTATTGTGTGGCTGGATAAGAAAAGAGGGGCCATCACTGAGAGGCCTCATTCACACTGCGCCATTGTCCCCACGCTTCTTGTTGTCATCTGCCAAGCTCTTCATCTGATCACCATCCGGCAAACAGCTGACGCAGAGAGGCTGAAGAGGGAGGTCTGCTGTTTGGTTTGAGCTTATGGCTGTCTGAGTGGCCAGGCCAACCGGCCCAATAAATACAGGGTTTCTCCCCAACACTGGTCACAGAAACAGCCAGGACACAGGAGGGTCCGCATGCTGCAGGGTTACCCAACTGCTCCTACTCTTTCTGCAGCTATATTTAAAGCTCCATCTTGGACAGAATGGTAATGTTGTTCTTGTCTCACATTTCTGACAACTTGGTTTCTGCCTTACTATGTTAATTATGCCACGCAGCTGAAACTGCATAATAGACCTCATACTGGATTTACTGGACCTTCCTCATCTATTTTTCCCCCTCTCCTGTCTTCCTCTCCTCTGTTTCCTTATCTCCTGTCCCCTGGTGTGCGCTCCTCTCCCTGACCTCTCAGAACCCAGCGTCCTGGAGAGACATGGATGACGCCCACTCCACGCCCTCTGTGGGCACCCCGGGACCGTCCAGTGGGGGACACGTCTCCCAGAGTGGAGACAACACCAGTGAACTCGGTAAGAGTGCCCGCAGGCCTCCTGCGTCCTCTTTCATATCAAAGCTTTGACTTTCCTGTGACCTCTTTCGGAGGCGTGGGCACTGCTGCCTGTTAACTCGGGGGGATCCTTTCAAGAAAGTTCACGCACTTAGTTCATCTAATCACTTTATCTTAAGTGCATTGATAAAAATACATAATCTAAGATAGTGAGGACTGCACATTTACCCTAACCGTAAACCTAATGTGCATCTGTCGCTGAAAATAATTCCCAAAAAATGTTCTCCTGTTTGAGTAACGTTTGCTAAAAACTAGTGTCCAGCTGCTTTAGGAAATTACTGAGCACTTTTTAAAAATGAAACTCTCTCTCTCTCTCTCTCTCTCATATATATATATATATATATATATATATATATATATATATATATATGAGCCAATTTTAAAAATGTACATCTTCAGTATGAACCAATGGGCTTTAGGCTGAGTGCTATAGGTACGGCAGGGAAGTCAGAAATTATTGCGAGAAGGACTGTAGCTACCATTGAGTACAGTGGGGTCATGTCCTCTCTTTTTTTCTGGGAATGTGGGAGTTTTAGCAACCTTGGGGTGTTCTATATTTTAAAAAAAGCACATGGTGCATATTGAATTGGGTTATTCCAAATATTTTTGTTTCAGTATGTGTATGTGACAATTTTTATTCAATACTTCCCCAGCAGGATTTAGTCTTGGCAGTGTAGAGAATGTTTTGAAACAGCATTTAGACTTGTGTGATAGTAAATTGTATGAATAGAAAATATAATTGGTCAGGATTTGATCTCTGACCTCAGTATTTCTAAAATCCTGGCTACAGGCTTGATTAAGAAACAAACTAACGGTTTTGGCCTTTTATGGGATTTGTTGACAGGAAGAAAAACATGTAATGTTATGTTTGTATTCTTTCTATGCTTTTAAAGGACATATTCTCAGAAAATAGTGGTGCTTGTTTGTGCATTGATGCCTCTTCATTTAGAAAATTATTCAGTGGGGTTTTAACAGATGTGAAGGATCTAAACTTTGACTTAAAGTAAGAAAAACATCAAAAGGGCAATTATTGTTGGTTTTCCCATTTATTTGTGGCTCCCTTACTTTTCCAGTCAGTGTGGGTTCTCACTTTCAGGTCAGTTAGTGCTGATGAAGAGATCTTCTGAGTTTACTCTAGTCGTCCGCTGTTATTGTCTGCTGCTCTCTCCCTCTGATGCCATCCAGCCCTGGTCCTTCTTGTGTCGCCCTGGTGTTCCTGCACTTAATGTGATTTCTGATGTGCTAATTGGAGGCTGTAAGGGTTTTATGGCTTGTTTTTGTTTTTCTCCCCTTTGGGCGCAGTAAAAATAGAATGGACTTTAAAGCAACTTTCCACCCTCTGCCCATCAGGCATCAAGGAGCAGAGCATTGACGAGAACAATGGGAGGATGCTTTGCAAGACAAGAGAAACTCAGAGGATTAAGAGACAATCAGAAACAGATCAAGACTCTTCCTTTGATTTTACACCAAAATCATCTGAGCTTCTCAATTTCACCTAAGATACATTGAGAGTGTGACATGTTTGTTTTCAGGAATCTTAATTCACCCATTCAGTATCCAGAAGTTGTATGTTGTGGCGAGCTGAGAAAGGCCACAGTGTGAATAGTTTCTTTCCTTTAGGCTTTTTTTAAACAACAGCGGGGGAAAAACCCAAGGTCCGTGCCCTTTTGACCTGAGAGAGAATGCATAGAGGATGGGGGTGCAGAATGCCCCCCGTAGGGATGTAAGGACAGAGCACTTTATGTATGAGGAACAAAGGAAAAGAAGAGGGCAGAATGATCAGAGCTGTGGTTGCTGCTGCAGGATCTGCTGCATGCTACTTGCTGCTTCTCCCCGGGCCTCTCTGCGTTGTTTCCATTCTATTCTCATGCCAGGGAAGAGTCACACACAACCTGAGAGGACAGAAGTTAGAGGCGTAACATGCTAACTAATTTGGAGCAGGTAGATGGTCTCCATGGAGTTGTAATAATGTTGTCATATAGACACCATCACATATTTATGAGTTCAGTACTTGGAAAAGACAGTCACCTTTTTCATGAGGTACACTGATGTGAGCATGAATGCAGGGAAAGCCATCATCTTTCATTGATTTCATCTTAAAATCTCAAGTCTCCTTTAGATTATGTTCATATGCAACTATTCTGCATTATTGGTTATAGACTAATGAATGGATTGATGATTGAGCATTTGCTTTCAACGCCAGCCTGCCAGGTTTGTTTCCCTTCATTTCATTCCAGCAGTCAGCGTTGCATATTTTCGTACAGAGGCACTGACTCTCTAATTTTGTATCCTGTTTCCTCCCTCCTCACTGTTGATATTTTTACACCTTTTGCACAGAAGTCATGGGGAGGTGGTCAAGGAGAATGGTTGGGCATACAAAGCTAAAGACTTTGACATTAGAGACCAGGGTTGACATCCTGTGTCCCCCATGTTGTTAGGTTTAGGTGACTAAAACACGTAGTTAAAGTTACGGAAAGATGGTGATTTAGGTCAAATATCAGTGTGTTCCATCTCATGCTTCAAGTCTGCATTGACTTTTTCCTTAGGAATTACATTGATATGGCACCAAACTGCAGCGCACAAGTTACGTCCAGAGCCAGTGTTCAGTGCCATTGCTGGGAGTACAAAAGTGGAAAGTAAAGGTGGTGGATGGGTGTGTGTGTGTCCAACTTTAATGCTTTAATGAGACCAGATCTCATGTTCCACCATGGACCTGCAGATATTTTTGAACCATAACCACATCGTTCCCTATCCTCAACCACCATATTTGCCATGTGCAGACAGTGATAAATCATTATAGAAAGGTTGGTATTGAAAGTTATCTGGAGTTTTGCAAAATGGTCCAACATCAATGCCCTGTCTGGCGATAGCTTTGCTTTTGCAATATTTACCAAGATCACGATATGTGGTCACAATATATGTTTAGTAACTGTCAATGCCAAATTGATGCAATTAATTTTGATGAGTTCAAAGTCATCATAACTGATGATGACAGGATTTTCACAGCTACAGAGCTTTTTAGGGTTCTTTTATACCTGTGTTAACTTCAACACAATGAGAATATCCTAAGCCTTTGTTAGCTACAAAATATATTTATTCATTATATTTATATTAATTTATCCCTAACCCAATGGAAAAAATCCATATGAAACCATGGGGCTACAGAAAGAACACTATTCAGAGTGATTCAAAGGCTGTAACATTATGACGGAGTGCAGCAGAACAGAGATTTCAGATCAAGCTAAATTCCCAGTTTTTCAAAATTACAAATGACAAAGAGGATCACGAAGTTCTCAAAATATTCCTTTGGCAGAATAATTTTGAAAGTAAAAATGAAAAGAAACTGAATGACAATCCAACAGAAGACAGGAAGTGATTGTGCTGTCCTCACTGTAGTGGGATGGCATTAGTCATGCCTCCATGGTCTGACAAAACCTTTTAAAATCCACTGTCATTTGGGAAAACTAAAGTGGTGGTGATGTGGCTAACCACAGGTAGATGATCCATCCACTGTGTGGCTGGTGGTTGGGCTCATGGCTACCTGCTCCTCTGTAAGCTCCCAGGTTTTGGTTGTTGCCTTGTAAGCTGTGTGATATGCAGAGAGGGCTGTCTTTGATAGCTCAACCCCCAGGGTGACTGTTGTTGACCACAGCTAAAGGGGCTGAGCTCTCCCAGGAATGTTTGGAAGAGCTCTGGGGGAGGACAAGGAGAAGACTTGAAATGTCCATCACAAAGACCCAAATAAAACAAAAGGCAGTGGGAGTGCCTCAAAAAGATCCTGCACACTCGCGCTGAGATATGGAATGTGAGGAACAGGATGTGTTGCATCTTTTTGTCACATCCAGAGCCTGGAGTCAGGAGGAAGGAATGTGGCAAGGTGGAGGTGCTAGCATGCCAGTGACATCACAGCTTCACTCAGACAGCAGGCTAATGTCCCTTTAGCATCTGTCATGCTGTAGAAAAAACAGTGACGGTGGGGGGTTCAGAGAGAAATGCTGGATGTAGAGGGAAAGGAAAGTGCACATTGTTGTGTCTGCTATCACAGAAAATAAGTAATTATTTACCAAATTTAGTATTTTATGTACTAATAATTGTGCATAGTTTAATCTTAAAGGGTCAGTTCACATGGATTATAAAATCATATTTTCTCACGTACCTCTAGAGGCATATATGCATGAAGATAGTTTTGGTTTTGAGATTGGTTTCAATACAATACAATGGAGGCGAATGGAATTTCATTTGTGCTGCTATGACATTTTAAAAAATGACATTTAACCTTACTGTGAACCGTTTTCTATTGGAAATATTTTCTACCAAAGAAATAGTCCCAGTGAACTGTTGACAGCGTGTTCTGTGAATTATCCGCAGTTAGATCATACTGCATAGTTTTTGCACCAATCTTTGCACTCTTGCGCTACGCAATTATGTAATTTGCGGCTGGCCCACTGACCAGTGTATGCCTCTTGAAATTTTAAAACGCCTGTAGTTTTTCGATAGTGAGAGACACCTTTTTGATGATTGGCTCCTGGTTTGTGTGACCTAAAGTTGTAATTACCTGGTGGTCACGCACAGCATAGGGAATACAATCTTGATATTGCTTTATCTGCTTCTCAATGTGTAACCATCTGTGGGTCTGCTATAGCAAATGTGTCAAACAAAATTCAGATGTAGGCTATGCTATTTCATGCCATGCTGTTGTAATGTGTAGCCTACAGTTCCATATAAACTGAGATTTTTAAATGGTACCAAATGATAAGAACTGTACGAAGCAATTCATGAATTGCTCCAGTTTTATGCCAACTACTTGGAGATTTGTCCACAGTGCAAACTACAGTACCAGAATGCAATCACAACTCCCATGGACAAGAGCACGTCCACATCCACGCAGAGTATGTACCCATCAGTGATTGCAGATAGTGTGCACACGGCTGCAGAGGAGATGGTGTGCCAATTTGTGCAAAGACCATGCTGAGCCCTTAGGGGACACTTTTTCTGGTTGAATGTTGCTGTTAGGTTTCTTAAACGCTATTTTTCAATGCTGTGAGCATCACAAACAAAATTCTGTTCACCTCCAGATTTAAGGGAGAAAACAGGATTTTTAATATTGTAATTCTTCTTAACCGACCCTTTAAAACCTAGTAAAGGACAATTTATTATATAAAAACACAGCAGGCTTGTCAGCTTTTAGTACAAAGTGGTGCTGCATCACAGAAGGCAATGCCATGCCCTGTCATCCCCTGTACATTTCCCCAGCATGCAAACTGCTTGGCTTTAAACAGTTTTAAACAGTTGCATCTCCCCCTTCAAAAGCTTCTAATCGTCATATTCACCTTCTCACACGGAGGATTCCCCATGTTTTGGAAACCTTCCAGACTACTCCATTCAGAGCTGTATATCATGTCTAATAAGGGGAGGAGCCGCGAGGTGTCACTGATGATGGATCAGGGCCCCGCTGAGCTCATTAGACAGGCCGAGCTGGCTTGCATCACTGATGCAGCTGTGTGTTGAGTGCTGCAATCAGTTCTGCTAGCCGCTCCACACTTTGTCTTATGGACACGTCATCCACCGACTGCTTCGCCAGCGTTCACAGGCCCTGAGCTACAGAGAGCAGAGACTATGGGGCAGAAAATAAAACTAAATTTAAACAAATATACAGTTTCAAATGTCATGAATATCTGACATCTACAAGGAGACTGTGTGGACTTTCTGCTCTAAAAATAGCAAACCCATGACAAAATCCTTGAACTAGGTAGGGAGATAAAGCAGTAATAAAAACCTGCAAATCTTACTGCAAAAAAATCTCCATCATGTCAAATAATTCTTGTCTGTGATTAAGTCCTAAAAGTCTTGCTTTCCTAAAACAACACTGCCAGTGCAGTGACATTATGTTAACTTGTTTCACAAATGTTATACTAGTGACTGCCAGTATCTTGAATTAGGCTCAGTTAAAATTGTCTCAATGACTTGGTAATGAGATTTTCTTTTTTATGTTTATTTCGTTTTTTGTAAGAACTTATTCACTGGTTGATACACAGCAGTTTACTTGAATACAATATGTGAATACATGTTGAGAAACTGTATACATCATACTGTCAATACAAATTACTTTTTTCCCCATCTTTGTAAGCCACAATTCTATTGAGTAAGAGGTAACATTTACTCAGAGTAGCTACAGTATTTGTTCCTGTTTCCAATGTTATATTACTAACCTCCTGCCCAATATAAAAGCTGTCTGAACTCATACATCAACAAACTTAGGCTAATGTTGCAAAGTAAGATGCAGGTTGCTGCAGTGTTCACAATATCTCAATGGCTTCTGAACGTTTTGAGTGCAGCAAGGAGCATAATAGAAAAGGGGAAAAAAACAATTCAGGCTGAATTGGAATGACCTAAATAGTATAAAGAGGTATAAATCTATAACAACACAGGTTGAAAAGAGTTGAGTGTATAAGAGCAGCAGAGATAGAAGGGGGTCGAAAGGATAGGAAGACTCTTCATAGCTTAGGGTGATGTTTTTTGTGTTTGTTTTCTTCTTAGCCCTAGGGCAATACTCCAGCCATCCCTGGGGTAATTCCCCCCCGCCCCCCGGTGTCACGCGTGCAGACACTGGCAGGCAGGGTGGAGAGAGAAGAGGGGGCAGGGGTGAAGGGGGGCATGGGAGACTTGCACGGGTGTACGACTTTGAGACTGCACTGTCACACACTGGTTAGATTGGCCGAGTTGCCGGGGAACAGTCAGAAGCGATTAGTGTAGCAGAGGATCTGCCCCGCGGCTTTCCCCTCTCTGGAGCAGAAGAAAGAGGGATGGGGAGAGGAGTGGAGGTGGACCAGGGTGGGGGTCGAGGGAGGGGGGTGGAGGAGAGAACAGCGTGCCTTCCTTAGATATAATTAGGCCGAGCAAGTCCTGTTTGTTCTTTTCTTTCTTTCTTTTTTTCTTTCTTTGTCTAACTTTTGATGATCTTTTTTTGTTACACATATACACTATAGCTTTATGATCTGAAGATGAAAAATACTACACTACCACTTAAATGTAAAACTTAAGTCATCGTTAGCCCACTGTTTATTATTGAGGCCACTCTTTGAATCATGTGATTGTGATGTGATCGTATTTTGAATGGAATGACCCTTTTTCTTTAAGCGATAGAGATGCACCGTGGCATCAGTTAAGACATCAAGTATATCTTGAAAAATGATCAATTTGATCGTCAATTTACTTTTAAATGATTGGCGTTAATTATGCTAGACTACTAGCCTGATAGTATAGATAGCCTGATAATCAGATTGAATTGCCATTTTGTTTCTCTTCATTCTTTCAGCTTGACATTGTGATCATCTTAGCTCATTTCTTGATGGGAGTTGAAGATGGGTTATTTTGTTTTGGTTTTCCCTAACTCATGAGTAGAGATTGACGTGCAGTAGCGGTTGCAAGAAGCTGTTAATGTTTTTCATGATGGTCAAATATGTCGATTTAAGAGTTGCTAACTCTGTAAGTTGCAATGCCTGTCTGTATTTTTGTGTACATTGGTGTAGCTAGGTAGCTAGTTAGGTATGTAGAAAGATGACATCCCCATTCTTAATCTTGTCTCCACCACCACCACCTGAGAGAACCTTTGCCCAGAAAGAAGTAACTTAACCAACAGACTGTAGGAGAGGTTGAGGACAAACCAAAGTAAAGAGTAGAGGACAGAGGCAGTGTTAAACACTGTACCCTGTCCATGACTCAGAGCTGGACACCATCCGTCAAAACTCCCACAACCCTCAGAGCCCCCAGAGCCCCCGACCCTAGAACACTTCCTTTTTAATGTCAATATTCATTAGCTGAAATATTTATGCATGAATATGGCTCATATAGGCGCGTTTGATTGATGCATCTCTAAAAACAAAAAGACATGCTAGGGCAAATCTTAAGAAAAGTAGGGTTCCTGTCCTGCCTCGGGGGAGGAGTCTCTCAGATGCATTATTCACATGCCCTCCAGGCAGGCTTTCAAGGCTTCTCTGCCCCGAGGGCAAGAAAAATAACCACCACTGTTAAAAGTAAATCATCTTGGCTGATGCACAATTAATGGCAGTGAGGGAGAGGGAGTGGAGTGCCCCTTGTGTTGTGAAATGGAGTGAGTTAGCTGGCAGGTGCGGAAATCTCAGCTTAAAGGAAGCCTCCTGCCTCGATCCATGCCAGCTTCCTGCTGAAATCAAACAGGGATGCTGCTAATGGCAGGATCCAGAGCCCGGCATGGCGCTGCACTGCAGACAATCCGACACAGACGTTGTCAGTGAGGGTGGGGGTAGAGGGGGCAGGGGGTCAGTCATTGAACACATGGGAACGCAAGGGTGATGGCTTCACGCCCTACCGACCCACCCACCCACACCCACCTCATTCTCAGTACCCCAAATGAACGCCTCGCTTCCGACTTCAAACAGCACAGGGTTTGATGCTATTGGGTTCATACTTCATTCACAGGCTAGACTTTAGTTTTTTCCCCCTCCTTTTATTTATAAGGAAATCATTATTATTTCAAACAGAGGTCACATATAAATAAGAGTACATAGCACGGAGTCCGACTGCAGTTTGAACATTCATTATTTCATGTCAGGCGCACAGCTCCCGCAGTCATTACCTCATGTCAAACGCGTGGCTCAGATTGAATTAATAGCTCTTGGTTTTATTGAGCTCCCACACTACAAACTCCTCTTCGTTATCCAGTGGCCAGGGAGTCAAGCAGAGGTGAGAGAAAGAATCTTCCTCTGTCTGCCCTTTCGCGGCACGTTTTCGTGGAGGAGGATAAAGGTGACAAGGCTAAATTAAAGCTTTCTCATAACATGACTCCTCTTGTCTCTGATCACAGGAGACGGCCTCGACAACAGCCTGGCATCACCGGGCACGGGAGACGAGGATGACCAGGACAAGAAGAGGCAGAAGAAACGAGGCATCTTCCCCAAAGTGGCCACAAATATAATGAGAGCATGGCTCTTCCAGCACCTTACGGTAAGGGAATTTACCCAGGATCCTGTTAAATTGCTTTTCTATACAAGCCACATCTAGCTTTGGCTTTTGATAGATTTCAAACACAAAACTTTTTCTTCCTCTCTGTAATGCTACATTGATTTCACTTAATGCTAGAAATGAATGTTGTCTTACCCCAGCTCCTCCATCAGGCAACAGTTTGAAATGATGCCTCTTCACCCAGGAATGAGCTCAGGCTAGATTTCCCAAAAGCATCTTAAGACTAAGTTCAACTTTGTTCTATTGTAAGGGAATGGAGCAAAGACAAACTTGCGACTGAAGGTCCTTTTTGAAATACCAGTCCAGGGTTTGTACAGAAATCAACATCAGAAGCCTTCTGTTCAGAAGCAGCAGCACTGTTTCTGAGCTGTGTAAGAGGGGGTGAGCAAGTCCCCACAAGGAAAGCTTTACTTTTTATCCAAGGTCCAAAAGATACCACCACCGCTGCCTCCTCAGTTTTTCTACCTCTCCTGCTTGTAGATGTGTTATAACCCCTCAGTTGTTTAGGTTGTAAAAGGCCCATACAGGTCCTGTACTCAGAGTAATCCCTTCCTTTCCAAAGCCCACCTTTAGATTTTCCAGATAAAAAAGGAGGATAATTCAATTATCCCCTCTCTGTTCCCCATCCCCTTTCAGGCCTAATTTGTTAAGCACAAGTGTTTGCCGTGGCAGGATGTGCCTATGAAAGTGTGCAAGGGGACTTTGGCCTCTGAAAGGCCTATTGCAACACCCAAGCGATCAAGCATTCATCAGTCGTTGAGGGTGTGAAAGGAGTGGGATTATGTTTTGTCAGACATTGCAGTGTGAGGCCCGCGGTTGGAAGGCCGTTGGGGGGGGTGTTTCTGTCCACCGCTAGCCGTAGCCTCCCGCTTTTGTCGTCCATTCCGAAAACCCTTAAAAGATCCCCCTTTGAGGAAGCTATAGAGAAAGCAGCTGCGAAAGGTTTCAACTCATTATATTATTCATTATCGGCTCATTAGCCTGGTCGTAACTGTTGGTTTCCACGCAGCCCTGCATTTATCTTCATTCAAAGATTGATACCAAAGTTTGAGTTTGGGGAGCAAACCTGGAATGCATTGAAGGTGACAAGTGTCAGTGTCGTGTCAGAGTCAACTGAAATTTGATTGTTTTCTCAGTTGAGATGCAAGACTGATTTACCTGTATATACGTGACACTCAAGCATCTGCGACACCTTAATCTTGTAAAAATCCCCCAGAATCTAATTAGAAAAACAAAACAGAATCAGAAATCAGAATCAGAAATACTTTATTGATCCCCGAGGGAAAACTCTTTTCAAATCATTCTACTCCTTGTTCTTAACAAAGGTTTTTGTTTCAATGTTTTGACCCAACAGCAGGTTTAGTACCCAGTTGGAGCATTGTGTTGTGTCAGACAGACTGCAGTGATATAAAAGCATGTAGGACCTTCTCGAGAGAAAAAATACCAGATTTTTGGGATGCCCCTTAGTTGATAAAATCACAATCGAACAACATTTCCAACTTGTTTCTCAAACCAAAGGTCAAATATTACATCCAGGTTTCTGGTTGCAAGTTTGATATTTGTAGACAGGGAGCCAAGATGTATTTGTAAAATTGGGATAGACTCTGGAAGACCAAAACGAATGATTTCAGATTTGCTTTCATTTAGCTGGAGAAAGTTTTGGGACATCTGGCACTTTATTTGTGACAGACAAGCTAATAAAGATAATAACTCATGAAAGTTGCCTCGTTCACTGTTTTTTAATGGGACATACATTGCACACACACACCTGGCACTCAGTCTGTGTACTTCTGTGCTTGTTTTGTAAAAACAAACAAACGCCAAGTATTTCTCTATATTTTCAGTCTTTTAGCAGCTGCATGTTGGATGTTCAGTAAAACACAGAGCACAGGGCATGGCGCGATTAGAACCATGAGACAGAGACAATGCACGCACACAAGCAAGAATTTCTATCCACAAGCATGTGTGCGTTTTGACCAAACCCACGATGATAACCTGGTCGGTTCATGGCGACACAGTTTAGTGACAAATCAACTACAGGCCCAGTTTTCAAAAAACAGGTGACTGAGAGAAACCATCCTCCAGCCTGTTAAACTGACAAAACATCCGACCAGATGTGTTAAACACTGCTTTATATTTAACTTGTGTATCAGTGAGAAAGCGAATTAAAGAAACTGCGAGTGATCAACCAAAGCATGATGGGAACTGTGCCAAAACTCAGATCATGTTTATCCCAAATAGAAATAATAATAATGACATTTTTTTTCTTTTTTATCAATACACTTTTTGACAGTACAAAGGCTCAGAATGTCCTATCAACATGGTCCTTATATCCCTGGAACAGATTATTGATCTTTGCATCGAGGCCCCAGCCCGCATGTCGAAGTGTGCTTGTGCAAGATACTGAACCCCAAATGGTTGAGTGTGTGTGACTTAATTAGTTTCTTTGGACTGATGAACAGTTGGCACCTGCCATCAGTGTATGAATGTGTGTGAATGTGATATGAGGTGCTATACAAGTACAGTCCATTTACCTTTCCTCTGGGTGGGAATCACTGCTGTACGATGCAGTGCATGTGCTTGCGTCTGTGTATTCGCATTTGTATGCTCGTGTTTGAGCTTGTGTGTGTATGAATGCACATTTATGTGTGTTTATGAGTGTCTACATATACATAAGTGTAATGATATATATGCGTTTGTGTGTGTGTGAGCCTGAAAGACAGTTTAAAAATGAAGTTCTTGGAAGCTCATCCTTCACTGATGACCACAGGAGGCGGCTGCTGGCCTGACAGCAGCAGAATGGGGACTGGCCCACGACCCTGGTCTCAGTACATGGGTCACCTCTGTCTACCATCTGCCGCCCTCCTCCCACTGTCTCTCTCTCTCTCTCACACACACACACACACTCACACAGAGCCAGCGGAGGGACCGGGGCCAGAGGACAGGGGGATGAAGCAAGGTGGGGAGGGGTTGGGGGGTGACAGGGGGGCCTATCCTTATCGGGGCCCCAAACAAAAGCCACCATTGTGCCTGTTTATATCCCACCCGATCATTTGTCAAGCAATGTCAAATAATGTCAAACACTGTCACACAATGGCACGCGCTTTTAGCCTGAAGTGTTCAGGGGGCCAAGCTGTGGTCAGCCTCCGTTTTTCCAGAGTCGACTTCTGCACTCACTTCCAGGAATTACTGCGCATGGGAGAGACTGGCACCGAATACGATTCCACTTCCTGAGCGGGAGTTTTCCCTTTAAGTACAAGAGCCTGCACTTAAGGGCGGGCATACTGGGTCTGTACACGGAGGCCCCTAAATGAATGCAAGCTGTTTTTGGCTGAAGCCTTGACATTTCTTTCTTTTTATTTATTGAATATTTTATCTTTTTGTCACTCACAGCACCCGTACCCCTCAGAGGAACAGAAAAAGCAGTTAGCACAAGACACAGGCCTCACCATCCTTCAAGTGAACAACTGGTAAGTTACTCTAAAAACAGATCTGTACATCTGCATTGTCGCATAACATCTGACTGCTCCCATATCCACTCACACATGCACGCACTATCTGTGTCTTCGTTTTTGAAATGCATTTCATAAATAAATTTGACTTGACTTTAGAGTACATATTCTATCTTCATCTCAGTCTTGGCTATGAATCAAAGAGTCATAATTTAATCAAACCAGAACACACAGATGTCACACATATTGCTGCTCATGATCATCAAATTTAGCGTTTTCTTCAGTATCAAAGTAATCCAGGTGTTTGGTGTCAGTACATCCATGGTTACAGTTAACTTTAAATACTTTTTTGACACCTATGGACATATTGAAACAATACCCAAATTGCATGGAATTTTTGGTAACACTTCATTTTAAGGGTCTATAATTTCTAAATCATTTCCTAGGAAGATTCCTGGAATGAAATATGTAATTTGGTACTAGTTATAGAGAAAATAGATATTCTTTTATTTCAGTTATTTTAGTTAGAGTCAGGTTTATAAGTATTAAACCCAAGTAAACCCTAAAAAGAGCTGAGCGTTCAAGGGGTTAAAGAGGAGATATCCCACCTCTTCCTCACAGCCTAATTTTACATGTATGACATAAAGGATTAAAGCATGGTCAGGCTGAGCTGCCTTTGTAGACAGCTTAGCTAGAGACATGTCCAATCAAACAATCACACATTCTGGATTTAGTGTCAGACGATACAGTTGTGCACGTCATCATTTTACCGGCAGCCTGCGCAGGGTTCAAGTATGGATTCATTGAGAAGTCACTGCTTCGTCGCTCTAATCCTTCTCTAAAATCCACCAAAGAGTTTGCTTTTAAGTGTATCAGGTTTCTAACAGACCTAATTACACAGCCGCCCACCTCTAATCCACGAGGAAAGACAACCATGGGCTTTAGTCAAGGCTCTGTCCAATACAGATATCAAAGCACGCAAACTCACTGTACTGGTTGTGTGCTGGATGTATTCATGGCAAAACATTGGCAAAGCAGTTCCCCTCATCACAGCCTGAGGCTACAGGGCTAAACCCAAATCAATAGATTTTTTTAAACAATGTGACTTTCTCCTAATGCCCCAGATTATGTCAACAGGAATAAACTAGATTGTTAGTCAATTCATTTCAAATTTATTTATATAGTGCCAATTCATATCAGAAGTTATCTCATTGCACTCAAATCCCTGGAGACACAAACTTCAGTTCCAGTTCTTCAAAAGCTGTCAAATAAAAAAAGCTTTTTTTCCCAGGGCTTTTGACCATTTCTCGTGGGCTTCTTTAGTGAATGTAACTTGTTCGTGTCACCAAAGTTCCATACTTAGGTCACAGGACACCTGAGCACAGTCCATTCACTTAAAAAGGATGTGGGATATTGTCAAAAGCCTAGGAAAAAAAACAAGGAAGCGACGCTTGAGTTTATAATATTTCATCACATATATGTTTTCCAAGTGTGTTCAAGTATGGAAGCGTATAGGGGACTATATTAAAATGATAGGCCAAATGTAAACTTGGAAATGAAAATGTAATTCCACAATAGCATTATAATGTTCCACATATGTATGTGTTATTTGAGTAAAAATTTTAATAAAAATCCTATAATCCAATTTGCATTTTCACATATTTGTATGGGCGTTCTATGACTATATTAAAATGAAAATGGAAAAGCTGTTTGACATTTAATTTTCAAAGTTGTAACCCGCTGTACAGTGGACAATATTCAAATGTTAGATAAAATTTCAAAATTAAAATGCAATACAAACAATGTAGCCTAATTTTAATAATAGA
This sequence comes from Siniperca chuatsi, assembly GCF_020085105.1. NCBI lineage: Eukaryota > Metazoa > Chordata > Actinopteri > Centrarchiformes > Sinipercidae > Siniperca > Siniperca chuatsi. The sequence goes on from NC_058057.1 coordinate 163,335, forward strand.
ATAGCCATATAAGTATGTGAAAATTAAAATTGGATTATTGCATTTTCATTAAAATTTGTACTCAAATAACATATACATATGCTATTGTGGAATTACATTTTCATTTTCAAGTTTACATTATCGTTTGAATAAAGTCCCCTATAGGCTCCCACAGTGAATAATGCTAAACGGTAAAATTTGATTGATTTTGGTACATACTACATGAGTAAGCTTTTAAGAATTTTTTTTCATCTATGCTTTATTTCCACTCAAGATCTAGTGACTTTTTATGTTCATCAAATAGTTCACATGATATTGTTCATTTTTTCCAGGTTTATCAATGCAAGGAGGAGAATAGTCCAGCCTATGATTGACCAGTCCAACAGAGCAGGTAAAGCTGCAGTTCATTCAGTGTTCAGTGTGCTAAAGACTTCCTTCCATTCATTACTGATCAGGTGAATCCAAATGCAAGCTGTGTCTTACTGATATCACTTGTTAAATCCACTGCAGCTACAGAGTGGAGGAGACGAGTTCAAGACAGTATGAGAAGTGAGACAGATTATGCATCAGAGGAGCCAGTCCTAAGACTTTTGGAGTATGAATTGCATGAAGGAGGTGCAGAGTGAGGAGGTGGCTTTGTGTGCAGCATGTTTGGGTTTCAAGCAGAATGATTAACCCTAACAAAAATCTAATTAAAATATCCAGAAATATTAGGGAGGAATTCTTTCCAAAATGCGATAAAAATGTGAACAAAATTGCCGACTTCAGAAGTCTGACAGAAAGGCAGAAATGACCTGTTCTCCTTCCTGCCACAACAAAAGAGACAACCAGTAGGACAGATTATATATATATATATATATATATATATATATATATATATATATATATATATATAGATAGATAGATAGATAGATAGATAGATAGATAGATAGATAGATAGATAGATAGATAGATAGATAGATAGATAGATAGATAGTACTTAACCATCTCCGCCACATCTCCTTTTTTTATTAACATCTATTTTATTATTTTATCAGTAGACACTTGTATTGTTTTCATTTGTCTTGCATTGTTGAAATCACAATGAAATTTAACAACTAACCCGATTACATATATTGTTTACATATATTACTTTATTTCATGTATCTGTTTCATTGTCTATTTTGTTCTATTAACTATTATTAATGAACAACATTAATCATATTATTTTTGTTAATTTCATTCCTTTCATTCATTGTTTATCATAATCGGAATTGTGCTTTGATAACACATGTCCAATGTCATGCCAATAAACACTACTGAATTGAATTGAATTGAATTGATTGTAGAACTGTGGGTTGCTCACTCTGACGCTCCTGTTTCTCCTCTCCTCCCACAGTGAGTCAGGGTACCGCTTACAGTCCAGATGGCCAGCCAATGGGAGGCTTCGTTCTTGATGGGCAGCAGCACATGGGTCTCCGACCTGGAGGTGAGCAACCTCTCAAACATTTATCAAACCATAAAGGGCATAATCTCTATGATCATTATCTGCTTGAGGTCAGCTGAGTTTCTAACCATTAAGGGGGGGGGCAGCTGAAGTGCTCTTTTAATCACTCTCCTATGTGCATACAGTAACATGCCATGTAGGTTTCATATACTGTCATGTATGTCTGTTTTTGGTAGCACCATTGCAGAGATGACCACTGTATAGCATCACCTAAAGGCAACAGGCTGTGGTTGGTCGTTTCAAATGTTGATCAAAAGACCTTTTGAAATCAAAGTAAGCTGCTCTGCTCAGCCCACTATCACTAAGAATGACGACGCTGAGGATGACGATTATGCACCTCATGGTCCATGTGAGTGGTCTGTCATCTTGTTGGTCTTGTTTTTACTCCTCCTTTCAGGGCCAATGGGTGGCATGGGTATGAACATGGGCATGGATGGCCAGTGGCACTACATGTAAATGCGCTGCACTGAGGCGAGCCTGAAAAACAGGGTGAAGTAAGTAGTGCAGTCTTTGTCTCTCTTCATTTATAACAGAACCCATTTCACCATTCCCCGGACTCACTTCTCCTCCACTGCTTTCACTCATATTTCTACTCTCCGCGTCCCTGTCCTCAATAATCTAACCTAGATTATCCCAGGTCGCAATGACTTAGCGACCTGGATGTTTGCTGCAGTGATTTTCATGTTAATGTAACATATTCACCGTAGTCTTTTCACAATATCAGTGTTTGCTTTTGTCTTTCTGGTTTGATTGGAAGGCAACACAGCCTGTGAGCACACTGCGTTTTAGCATTAGAAACCATTGTGATGTTAAATTTTATTAACAGGAAATGTATTTGATAAGTTTTTAGCTACTTTCCTCTTTTCGAGATGTATATTTGGTGTCTGGGACATTTTGAGAAAACACACACATGACTGTGATGCTTTTAGCAATTTGGAATAAAAGGTAAGATTATGCAACCTGGTCTCTAAACTGATTTTATAGTCAGCTGTGTGCAACAATCTGTCTGTGTGGGTGGCCTAAATAAATTCAGTGTGTGGGAAACACATTCCTCTCCATCGCTCTATCCCCCTCTTCCTCCATTTTTCTTTTCCTCCATTTCTTCGCCCGCAGCAATCTGATTAAGAATCAGGGTAATTCTCCACCTCCTCCTCCTCCTCCTCCAGCCTCTATCAGCTCCCCACCACCGCTGACAGTTCTCAAATCAAGACGTATCGCCTGCCGGAGGCACCCGAGCACAGAGAATTTTATTTAACACCCACTCTCCACTGCTCAATGAGCCACGCTGTAATGACACTTACCTTGATTAATAGAGCTCTTTATATGTAAATAGGAGCTGCATTTGCTTCATTTTTTTCACCAAAGCCAATTTTCGCCAACACAGCCCCCTCTTCCCTGTCTGATAATTCCCCCGGCTTTGCTAATGAAGTTCAAAGAGCAGATAGTGACGCTTCATCTAAAAAAATAACTTAAAAAATACATCTAGATCTGCATCGAGACAGCAGCTCTCAACCTGAATAAATGCTGCCTATATATTTTTGGAAAGTATTTAATCTAATTATTTCTCATTGAATGATCATTGACTGGTTACAGTAATAGCTCAGTAGAGCCGGGTGTTTTTGCTTCCCCTAATTTGATCTGTGGCGAGAGCGTATGCTGACTGCGGCAGTAAATCTCTCCAGGACTGCAGGAAGGAAGAGAGCCATGTTGGGAGTAATGTGAGGGTTTTCCATGCACGATAAAGCCCGAGCCATAACATTTAATCATTATGGAGTACGAGACTGAATCTGCACTATTTTACTCTCCTCTCTGCTGCACAATACAGCTGGCTCTACCATATGCTTTATTATAAACTGCACAACTCAAGTTGACATGTTTATGAGAGAATATGTGGAAGAGTTGATGTCTAGTGCGATGTGATGGAAGAGGAATAAGACTAATCATAAAGGAAAAAAGGAATTCTGAGATAAAGTCAGAAATCAAAGATTTAGACAACTGAACTAAAGTGACAACTGAGCAAAGGCTATCCACCAAGGAAGACTGTAAGATGCGGATGAAAGCTTCAGTAAACATTTGTAAGTGAGCCTTGAGTTAAGATTATTGTCAAACTGAAAGTCAAAATATTTTTGATCAAGGTCTTTTTTTATTTACATATCACCAACAAAGAGTTTATAAGGAACAAACATGTTCCATTTTTAACATCCCCCACCTCAGCCATAAAAACAGAAATAAGGGGGTGGGGGGCTTCCACATTTTCCAATAAAGGTAAGAAGTATTGTCAGGTAGCATAGAATTTCATGATTGACCCCGTGATGGAATCTTCTCCAACAGATGCTACATGAGCTCTTGAACCCAGTGATCAGATATTAGAGGAAAAGCTTCATTCCACTCAATCAAAGTCAACTTTTTAAGAAAAGTCAGAATTCTGGGAGTAAAGTTGGACAGGATTCTTTGGACATATATCAATGACATTAGGGACAAATGTGGCCCTGAATCATCTGTCATATCCCGCTTATCCTCACTGCTGTTCATACTGTGGTTACTGATGGTGGCAGATTCAGAAAGATCCAGGAGGAATATAACGTGGATGGTGTGAGCTGTGTGATGTGGGAAAGGTGGAAGTGAGTCCCATTTCCGTCAATACTGTACAAAATATGAAGACGTAAGAGTGTCAGCTTTTCATGAAATGGCTCGTCAAACCCCTGAAATATTATCCGATATATACGATCCAAATGTGAATGGTTGTTTAATTTCATTGTATTAACTCTGTCTCAAAAGTGCAGAAAAAGAGGCAAGATGGACTTTAATTACTCTTTACTTTGACATCTCTAGACCTGTGGTTCCCAAAGTGTGTGCTGGGACTGCCAGCAGGGGTTGCAAAATACATCTGAGGGGTCTTGAGAAGATGGGAAACATTTCTGCTACACAAAATGATGCTTCTAATTTCAGTCTTTTGCTTTTTTCTGGTGAATACGGCATAATTTTACTAACTTAGGCCTCTAAAAGTTATTCACATAAAACAAGGGAACAGAATCCCTGTTTGGTGAGGGAAACCACTGAAACCGCTACGGTATATATTGTATGCAATTTAACCATTTTGGGGTGTGGTGGGGGCCAGTTAATTGGCTGGCCCATGCCTGGACTCCTGTGTCCTAACCCTCTGTTCTCTGTCCTCTGTGTGTCCAGGCCTCCGTGGTGGGCTCAGGGATCCTCTTCCATCTGGCTGCGGTGCTCAGTGAGCTGCACGTCTAACCCCCCTGACCACTCCCCCTCACCTTGCTCGAGCCCGCACGGTGCGCGCGTGTACAGGATCACCATGGAAACGCCTAACCTCAGGACCAGAGGCCGCCTAACTTTGACTTTAAGCTGAACAGAGACTCGGTGTGAGCTGAGGAGGAGAGCAGCAGTGTGACACATCTCCTCCTTTCTTTTAAATTATTTATTTATTTTTCTACCACGGGGATCACGACTTTTCTCTCTCTTTTTTTAAGTAAAGCTTTACCCCCAAACCCCGAAACATGCCCACCCCTCCGATTGAAATTGTACAAAGAAACACACACACACACACACACGCTCTCTCCTTTGTACGACAAAACGAAAAACACTGTGGAATATCTTTAAAAATAGGAGGACTCGGCGAGTTTTAACTGTTGTGCTGTATAGATGTGTGCTCTTTGTTTGGCTGTTTCTATCCATGTATGCGCTTGTGATCACTAGACGTTAAAGTGAGCTTTTACCACTGATGTGTTTTTTTTAATTCCCAACTAAAACCAAGATTTTTAAAGAAAAAATCCTGTGAATGTTTGTTTCTGTTCTCCATGCACTGCATCCCTGCCTTCTGTTTCTACTCCGCTGTGTTCTTAGAAGTTGGGACTGAAAGGACTTGCTGAAGGAACATGACTTGATTGATTGAGTTCCATTTTTTGACAATGTTTGAAATAATTTTATAGCACCAAAACACAGAGAAGAAGTCTGCACTAAACCAAAATAAAGACTTCACTGAGGAAGACAAAAGACCGACGCAGCGCAGTGTTTTAATACGTAGCGCAGATCGGCTCATTCTGAACGTCCGAAGGAGAAAGGTCGGTGTAGGCGCTGGAGAAAATGCTTGGAGCAACAACATTAGTTGGTGGAGCAGGTCACGTAGCCAGCTCTGGCTCGATATGAGACGGGATTGCAGTTGTCTCGCGTTATTCGATTGATGGTGACAGGGATGATGGATGGCCCGGCTGCGAAATTCAAGAAAACCAGAGCGAAGTCGGAGGCTGCAGCGGCGGGCGGCTTTTACTAAATGTTGTTGTGCATGGCCTATAGCCTGTTCTGCTGTGATGGTGGGAGCGTGTGTGTGTGTGTGTGTGTGTGTGTGTGTGTGTGTGTGTGTGTGTGTGAGAGAGAGAGAGAGAGAGAGCAGAGAGAACAAGGTGTAGAGAGATGAAAAAAGAAAGTGGAAACACGGCGCATGAGTCACATTGTTTACCAAAAATGGAATAAATTCCTTCGTTTTCAATCAAACACTGATCATTTTCGATTTTTACTTTCGGTTCCCAGTATTTTCCAGGGGGCCTTCTCTACATCTCATCACAGCAGAAAAGAAATCAAAGGCTACAGAAAGTACAAATAATAAAGAAAGAAATGCAGCTCGTGCGTCACTGTCAGCCTGTACGATGCTCTGCGGCAGCGCTGCAGAAGGCCTGGACAGAAATATTCATCACGCGCTTTATACAATTTCAAAATGAGTTTTATTGTCGTTATTATTATTGCTTGTATTATAGTTGTTATTATTATTATTGTTATTTTACTAGCCATCTATGCTGAAGAATCCGAAAAGTGACTTACAGAGGGTGACAACTTGTTTGCCCGCAGCTGCTGTCACACCGTCCTCAGATTAAACAACCTCTCCATTTTTTCAGCCATATTCACCTTTTAATTGTCACTTCGAGCAAACAATTAATTGCTGCCTTAAATAGACTTGTTGCTAAAAGGACGTCGAGTGTCGGGCCAGACGCGGGCCTCTGAAGCCTTACCCAGTTCCGCTCTGGCTCGCGGGGTAAAATATGTAAATGAATAATTAAAGAAAAAATAATCTTCTCCGACCTGTAGTTCCAGATAAAAAAATACAAAACATACAGCCTAATGCAACCGAATACCACACCAAACTGACCAGTGGATCAGCGTCAGTCTCAGCAAAGCAGGCCTAACGTGGATCGCAGGGTTCCTGGCTCCTTTCTATTTTCTTCTCACTGCGTTATGTTTCAAATAACTTTCCACTTCATAATTCGATTGTGAAAATGGCAGTTTCCTCAGAATTTCCCCCTTTGTTTCATATTTTCAGCGGATAAAAATAGGCCTCTCTCTTCACTGGTCCAGACCGTATCTCTCATTTCTTAATAACCTTCATCTTCCCCTGTGCAACACAGAGGCAGATTGTAGAATATTCCGCAGTGAAAAGATGATTTTCTGTGGCCGCGCCGCTCTAACAGGCCTGATTCATTCAGCCCTGCCGACTGTGCTGAAGATAAATGCGTTTTGAAGGCTGCCGGAAACAAGCGCGTATCCGTATGAAATATGGGTCAGAGCTCCCGCAGAAAGCTGCATCACATGATGCACAAACTCCGCTTTTTACTCAGAATCCCTCCCAACAACAGCAGGGCATACATGCTATCGAAGAGTATAATACAATCCAACAGGAACACCACAGAAAACTGCACGCAGGAATATTAAAACAACTGTTAATATCATTAAGTACAATCTATTCAAATACATTAGACTTATGGCATATATACTTTGGGATATTATAGGAATATTGTAAAAACCAACTTGGAGGTCACAATACACTAACAAAATGGGAAATTGTAGAAGCATTATAGAGAGAGGCCAACCACTGGAAATGACAAACATGCATATAATCAAGAACAGAGTCACTATAAATGATATACACTATGCACTCATAAAGGCCACAGACACACATGGCCGGAATATTTGAAATACTATAGGATTGTGAGAGCAATAATGTGGCTAGCCATAATCTCTATAATCTCACTACTGAATTCCATACACCCCAAGTTTATGTTGATATTATAGAAACATTATACATATATACACTACAAAAAGAACTACACTCAAAGTCTAGGGTAATATTATACAGATATCATTAAAAGGACTACAATAATGTATAACCTCAGAAGAGTTCCATTCACTCATAGTGATATTAGAAATATTCTAGATATCATATACCATAAAAAGAACTACAGCTATCTGTAATGTCACTATTGAGTTGCATAGACTCCAGATGTATGGTAACATTATAGGAATACTACAGCAATACGACAGGTTAAAGAATACATTCATCTCACTCAATGTATGGCACTATACGTTCAAAGGCTAGGGTAATATTACAGTGTTCCATGCAACAAGGTCAAGTACCAGAAACATGAATGTCATACATACAATACAGATTTAAGAAGGATAAAATCAGTACAAACTCATTATAGTCCAGTCTTTTTAGGAATATTAAGAATATATGATTAAGGCTACGCTGTAATCATACATTCTTACTGAAGATCACAATCTACATTTGAATGTGATACTCAAAATCCATTTAACAAACAATTCTGGGTTTTTTTTTACAACCTGTGTCTAATTTGTATAGATTTGTCCCTCATTTCTATCAATAAAAACACTGCACTCAAGTTCATGGCTGAGAACTGGGAACACGGTGACACCACTACAACAAAGTCCACAGATATCAGACAGATAATAAGCAAACCAACAATTCATCCAGATTAACTAAACCATTTTAATTGGAGGTCAAACTGAAAGTGAGCGCAGGGAAACTGTGTGAGCACAACTACAGTAAGTACAGTAGGTCAATGCTGAAGCAGGAAGAGAGTCTGTAAACTGTGATGGACTGTTTGGGTCAGAATTCCAGTTCACCTTTGTTTTCTCTTCTCTTCTTTCCCCTCGGGGATCAATAAAGTATTTCTGATTCTGATCCTGATTCAAAAAATGTTTGTCTTGCCTGGGGGGAAAGGCTGTAGACACTAAGGTCATGTCTTCCATGTTCTTCATGTAATTGGCTGATTCCAGTACAGACACGATATATTTAAATGTGGCTTCTTTTAAGCCACAAAATAAATAAACAACGATCCCCCAGCGTTGAAACTGAATTTAAACCTAGGCTACATCTTGGAAAATAAAGTTTTACAAAAACTACAAAAGAACAGTTGAATAAATTAAATATGAAAATCTGGTGGCTTCCTGGTGGCACTGATTATGTTATTACAATGTCCACGGTTTGATGTTTCTGTCTCCACTATCACAATAAAGGCAAATTGGCCAAAATATAATACTTAAAAAATCTGACGTCACAGTTTCAGGCTCCTGTATTGTTCATGATGGCTCACTGTCACACTGTCATGTCTTGCTGGGACACCTGAATAGAACGCAGCCATTGTTAATGCTATTGTTATTCTACTAGCAATCTTAGTGATTACTTTTAAGGCTCTTCATGGCTCCAGATTATATTTTAGACCTTGTAATCCCTTATGAACCCTCACGTAGTCTGGATGGAAACGAAGGGGGACAGAGCTTTTGCTATCAGGGCCCCGAGGCTCTGAAACAACTTGCCCGAAGAAATTAGGTTGTCTGAGTCAGTGTCTTCGTTTAAGTCTCGTCTCAAAACACATTTTTATCTGAAAGCAGATCCTGATTTTACCTGAACTGGCTGTTTATTTTACTGTTTATTTTATTGCTTTTGTGTATTTTATGTATTTTATTTCTTTATATCTCGTCATTCACTGTGGTTTTTTATTTCTCTTATTGTGAAGCACTTTGTACTTTGTTTTGATAAGTGCTCTATAAATAAAGTTTTACTATTATTATTATTATTATTATTATTATTATTATTATTATTATTATTAGCAAAAGCTAATATGACAAGTCAAAATGTCTGCTGGGAAAGGGCTTATGGACACTTCTTTCTGCTAAAAATCCCATAATGCAATGCATATTTTATAGATTACCGTTGTGTGAATCCAAACCTCCACTATGATTCATAACTGTCTGAAATCTCCATTCACTGGTCACTATAGAGTCACCGAGTGTATATTAAGTAGTGAACCTAACAATCTCAACTATTAACAGAAACAAATTAAAAAAAAAAATGACAATCATTGAATCAACAATCAAAAATAATCAGAACCCCCTTGATTACTTAATTACAATGAAAGAGTTAGAAAACAGCATAAAAAATCTGGCAAAGCATGTGGACCTGAAGGCATCAGGACAGAGATGCTGAAACACAGCAGCCCTGAGCTGAGACAGGCCCTGCTTCACTTCACAGCCTCGCTTTCCTGAGATCTGGAGCCGGGGACGTATTTCCCCAACACATAAGAGTGGAGATAAACTGGACCCTAATAGCTACCGAGGCATCTGTGTGACCAGTAATCTGGGGAAGGTTTTTTCCAGCATTATCAATGCCCGGATGCTGGCCTTCCTTATAGAACACAATGTCCTGAGTAAAGGGCAAATTGGCTTTTTACCAAACCACCGCACTACTGACCACATTTACAGTCCACACACTCTAATTAATTATCACATACTCCACAAAAACAAGGGTAAAAATCTTTGCATGTTTTATTGACTTTTAAAGGGCTTTTAATTCTATTTGGCAAAATTCTCCAAATTGGTCTAGGGGGTAAACTTTATGACATAATTAAGTCATTGTATGTCAGTAATAAATGTGGAGTAAAAATTGGCCACAGAACTACAGATCTCTTTATTCAAGGGAGAAGCATCTTTCAGGGCAACAGCTTGACTCCAACTCCATTTAACATCTACATTAAAGGGGGGGTATGCAATTCTAATCCAATACATGTCTTTTTGTCAAATTCAGCAAGTATCTCCTCATGGTCCGCTAGCTGTCCATTCTGTGTGCGCGCTGAAAAAAACTCTGGTGTTTGTACACAGCCCTAGCTCTGTAAATGGGAAATAAACAAAGTGGCTTAGACTGAGTGGCAGTGGCAGCTGGCCAATAGAGGGTGCTAGGGTGCAGCCCTCCTTGAGCCACAAAAAACCCATTACTACTACCACTAATAATAATAATAAATTAAACTAATTGTCAATATTTGTGTGTTTGAAATATGGATTGCACCCAGAAATATGTGTACAATATGATAGAAAATCATCTGCACAACATATATGCTTTTCCTACACGTCCCCTCTGTCTGTCTGCATGTCTCAGCTGCTCTGGGGCGATGGAGAAATCGCCCACAGGAGGCAGGTCTGAGCAGAAGTCATATGACTTCTGCTCAGACCTGAGCGATATGAACGTATGACATAAAATTTTGCCAATCAGCGTGCTCAAATCTAATTTGAAACGGGTGATTATTTTATCTGCTAGTAGGTCAGGCCCTTCTTTTATACAGTCTATGGTCAGGACCTCTACAAGCGCCATTTTAACTACATGACAGTGGCTAGCGCGATCACTGACTCCTTGGACAACCCTGGCATTTTCAGGGGATAGGTGGATTTTGTTGCCTCCCCTGACAGTGTGCTGGAGGAGCACCTGCTGCGTTTTAAAGGCAGTCAAAGACAGTACAAAACGAGCTGTTGGACTGCATGCTGTTTGTGCTAAAGGATTACATTCAGGAAGAAGTAAACAGCGCTGATTTTATCGCCATTCAAGCAGACGAGACGACTGACATTTGTGCCAGTGGGTGGCACTGCCAGCTGATGCTTGTGCTACGCTACATTGACGCCAACAGTAACATCCAACAGCGTTTTTTTGAGTTCATTACCAACCGCTGACACCATCGCTACAGGCTTCAGATGGACAGTGAATGACTAGGGATCAAGCAGTATACTGTAGTATAGCACTTGAGTAGAATTCAATTTAATTCACTTGTGAGAGAGTTTTGAAGCAGAAGTTTACCTGGAGTTTACTATCTCTACACCTCAGAGCACTTGACTCCCATGCTTATGAGAATCAGAATCAGAAATACTTTATTGATCCCCGAGGGGAAACTCTTGTTACAGCAGCTCACTGTCACGTCAGTCACACAGGAAGAGAAGCACTAAGCAAAAAATATAATACACTATAATACAGGTCAGATAAACGAAGTACCAAGTGGGTATAAGTATAAAATTAAAATAAGTGTAAAGTACAAACTGGAATTACCTGTTGAGGATAAGTATGTACGGTGTAATAATAGAATGTAATAATACAAGTAGTAAGTATTGCATGAACTGTCAAGTTAAGTGTAGCCTTTTAAGATTATGAGACGGAGGATATTGCACAGTAGTAATAGAAGTATGAATAAATCAATAAATAGGGAATTTTAAACTGAAAAGAGTATATTGCACAGCAGTATTAACACATAATATTGCACAATTATGTCAAGTATTGCAGTGATGTTAATGATCAATGTCCAGTTTATCGACACTTAGAGAGAGGAGTTAAAGAGTTTGATGGCCACAGGCAGGAATAACTTCCTGTGGCGCTCTGTGGTTATTTTATGTTGGAATAAAATAATTGTGTTGTGAGAACAAACTTGGCACCCAAAAGCAGGACACACGGACAGAGCAGATCAAGTTCTGAACAGTTTTATTGTGCAGATGGATCAGGAGACAGCGGCGTGTCTGGCGAAGTGCATTGTCGTCCTGTGAGCTCGACCGGACTGGGACGGGGGCTGGATGATGGTGCTTCGAGCGGAGATCAGGGGAGCGGGTTCTGGACTGACAGGCGTGGTTGAAGGCTGGGCTGATCGGGTGAAGACACGGTGAGACTGGGACCAGAGTCCGATGGTCGTGAAACAAGGAAGTAGTGGCTGCTGGCACTGAATGGATATCTCGGAGAACCAAAGACAGACGGAAGCGGAGATCACCGGCAGAGCAGAGATCTAGGACGGAGACAAACAAGGTTACCATCAGGTAAGAACAGGTAAGCTTCAAAAGGTTTCTTACGTGAGCCGTTATGTGTAGCGCGTACTGGGTACGAAGACGATCTGGCGCTGGAAGCGTGGATGAGCCCAGTAGATAAACTGTGGTGGTTGATGATGATGATCAGGTGTGCCGGTAATCAATCGCAGCCGGGAGATCTGGAAGCCAGCCCAGAACACAGACACACACACACTTACACAAACAAGACGGACAGGGGACCGCCAGGAAACACAAGGGAAGGCAGATACAGAAGAGCACGAAAGGATCAGGGGGCATAGTGGCTAACTATGACAAATTGTTAAATATTTAACTGCAAAGTAGTAGGCCTAATTCCTTTTTGATACGTTCACTTTTTTGCATTAAATCATACTGAGATGTTTGCTGAAATTGATTGGATATGGCACAGCCCTACCTAGAAAATTTTCCACCAACCGCCTGGTGTCAGGTAATGTTCAATGACTTGGCCACACATTCAGCTAATGTTGTGTGATGTTTGCTATGGTAGCAGGAGCGTTGTGAGTATGGCTGTCTGGAGCTGGTTTGCTGGCTCTGGGAAACCGTTTCGTCCTCTCTGGCTGTTAGTTTCCCAGCATCAACTGTAGCAACAGTTTGCTAACAACCTAGCTAAGCTAACCCACAACCTAGCTAACGTTAGTTACATGCTGTGTCGTTGCTCGCATATCATGGTATTTGTCATGGTATTGGAATTCTCCAGAATCGCATACCCCACCTTTAATGACCTATTAGTGTTGGATCTATATGGAACCCCTGGCCTAACTATTAACAATAAGGAAGTTAAATTCCTGCTCTATGCTGATGATCTGATGCTGCTGTCACCCACACAAGGACTACAGCAGTATCTGGACCTCCTGGAGCAGTACTATCAGAACTGGGCCCTGACTGTCAACTTTAACAAATCTAAAATCATGATCTTCCAAAAGAAGCCCAGAAACCAAATATCAATTCAAATTAGGAAACACCCACCTAGATCCCACCCAATATTATGATTACCTGGGGCTCAAAATCAGTGCCTCAGGTAACTTTGGTCTGGCAGTGAATGCACTGAAACAAAAAGCATGTAGAGCATTTAATGCAATCAAAAGAACATTTTACAAAATACAGAATTGGGACTGAAATATTTGACAGTGCAATCCAACCAATCACCCGCTATGGTAGTGAAGTATGGGGTCCATTTAGTCATCAGGACTACACTAGATGGGAAAATCAAATTAAATCAAATTAAATTAAGTTTAAAACAACCAGAGTTGACCAAGTGCTGTACAATAATTTAACATAGAAAGAATAAAATCACATAATGTGGTAGCATTAAAACCCTATTGCATATACAAAATAAATTGATGGAGGATTTTTTAAAAACATAGAGGACTAAAAGTGATGCATAAAACCATTAAGGGCATTCAAAGCCCTGGGAAAACAAGTGGGTCTTAAGTTTAGCCTTAAAAGTGAGGCAGAGGAACTCAGTGATGTACTGGGGCACCAGGCCGTGTAAAGCTTTAAAAACAAATAAAAGAACCTCAAACTCATACCTATACTTGACCGGCAGCCAATGCAGGGACGCCAGAACAGGTATGATGCTGTCTCTTTTCCTGGTGCCAGTTAATAGTCTAACAGCCGCATACTGCACCAGCTGCAATCGGGACAAGGATGTCTGGCTGATTCCCAAATATAGAGCGTTACAATAATCCAGCCGAGAAGAAATTAAGGCATTGGTGACAATCTTCAGGTCGTTGAGAGAGTTTTGTGATATTTCTTAGGTGTAAACAGCAACCTTCCACAACCGTATTAATTTGCTTGTCAAATTTTAAGGCAGGATCAAAGATGACACCAAGATTTCTGGCCTGGTCATGAATGTTAGGCGCCAAGAGCTCAAGGTGACTAGCTAAACCCCTGATGGAGTTGGAGGGGCCAAATAAGACCACTTCAGTCTTACTATTGTTTAACTGGAGACAGTTTTATTGCCATCCGTTATTTCATATTCTGGAGGCAGTCACAGAGGGACCTAACTGTGTTGTCTATTTCACCTGGTTCTAAAGGGAGGTATAGAGTGTAGTCTGCGTAGCAATGGTAGGAGATATTGTATTTATTGAAGATTGAGCCTATAGGGAGTATGTATAAGGCAAATAATATTGGCCCTAAAATGGACCCTTGATGTACTCCACAGATAATGGGGCAGACGAGGAGAAGTGGTTACTAACTAGTGGTTAATAACTATAACCAAAATTACCATTAATCGCTAGTAGAATGAAGGATTTGGAGTTCAACACAGAAGAGGTTGGCAAAGTACTCACTTGTGCAACATTAAAGAAGCCAGCATAATTATATACAAGCATATATTTAAAAGATAAACAAAGCAAAAACACACAAAATGAAGACTAACTCTAAATACACTACAAAACAAAGGGTGTGTGTGTGCATGTATATGTGCAAGTCTGGGTGCGCGGCAAAAGGAATGTGTGTATGTTTCTTTGCTCTGCCTCCGTATGTCTCGCGTGCACGAGCATGAATCCAGATGTATGCATGATGCATATAGTCAGAAACAAAGGAACATGTGCAGCGGGAGCTTTAAAGTTTCTCTCCACCGTGTGTGTGGTTGTCTTTAAGGGCCAAACTAGAGATGTATATGTATGACCTGTTTAAGATAACGGTGCCAAGTTAAAAGGGGTTAGTTAGCATGCAAAGACTGGAGCATAACGTAGAAAAGGTTTCAGTCGTAGTCATCTGGACACTGTTTTCAGAATCAAGACGTTTCGAAGTGCAGTAATCATTACTGATTACTCGGCCATCTTGGAAACAATTAGGTCAGTTTCAGGTGAAACTAGCTGTTAACAGATACTCAGGAAGATTCCTTCCTGAGGGTAGGGTTTATGTAACACAGAGTAGCTTAAATTTCTAGTTCCCGTCCCATTTTTTCACAATTGAGAATGACTTCCGGATGGGAACCGAAACGTCTTGATTCTGAAAACAGTGTCCAGATGACTACGACTGAAACCTTTTCTACGATAGACCACTCCTGGACGAATGAGGGACTACACCGTCTTAATGGAGCATAACATAACTAACATCAACTTAGCAGTGGCTGAGAACTTTGGTTACGATAATAACCACGTTAACCCTGGAGAAGATCACAACAATAAAACCTAAATGAAAAGACATCAGTAACATCACATGTACAACATTTGCTTTGTCTTTGCTTAGCTATATACACTGTTACTCAATGCAATGCCCGGTTATTACGTTACCCGTCTGTGGGAGGGAAAGAGTGGTGGCTTTGGTGCTGCTGCTGGCGGTCAGTCTGTTGTAGACAAGCCAAGCTGGGAAGAATTGTGGTTCTGCTGTGGAAGCATCTTTTGCTGTGCAGTGTCTTTTTGTAGAGATCGTAGGAAGCTGGTCGCTCCAATTATGGTTGTCCTTACAGAGTTAACAGCTCGGCAATAACTTGCTTCGTGCTCCTGTTATCAGAATCAGAATCAGAAATACTTTATTGATCCCCGAAGGGAAACTCTTTTTTACAGTAGCTCGCCTTTACGTCAGTGCACACAGGAGAAAGTACTAGCAAAAAATATGATACACTATAAAACACTATAAAAACAGGTCAGAAAATAAATTTAGTACCAGGTGGGTTAAGTATAAGATAAAATAAGTGTGAAGTACCAAGTGGGTTTACTGGTTGATGATGATAATACAGTATAATAATACAATGTAATAAAATAAGTAATAAATAATAAGGAGAGGTGCATGTACTGTCGAGTTAAGTGTAGCTTATTGAGATTATTAAGATATTGCACAGCAGTAATGGAGGTATATAATATCAATAACAATAAACAGGAAAAAACTAACATGGGAAAACTAAATATTGCACGGGAGGAGTACACAGAATATTGCACAATTATTCAATTATGGCAGAGATGTAATGATCAATGTCCAGATTAGTGACCTAGGGTCATACAGACTGACACTTAAAGGGAGGAGTTAAAGAGTTTGATGGCCACAGGCAGGAATGACTTCCTGTGGCGCTCTGTGGTGCTTTTTGAGGGGATGAGTCTTCCGCTGAAGGTGCTCCTTTGCTTGACCAGCACGTCATGGAGTGGGTGGGAGACAATGTCCAAGATTGCATGTAGTTTGGCCTGCATCCTCCTCTCTGACACCACCGCCAGAGAGTCCAGCTCCACCCCCACAATGTCACTGGCCTTACGGATCAGTTTGTTGAGTGTGTTGGCGTCCGCTACCTTCAACCTGCTGCCCCAGCATGCAACAGCATACAGGATAGCACTGGCCACCACAGACTCTTCAGACTTCTTCAGCATTGTCCGGCAGATGTTGAAGGACCTCAGCCTCCTCAGGAAATAGAGGCGGCTCTGGCCCTTCCTGTAAACAGCTTGAGTGTTCTTGGTCCAGTCCAGTTTGTTATCCAAGTGTACTCCCAGGTACTTGTAGTCCTCTACAATGTCCACACTAACCCCCTGGATGTAAACCGGGGTCGCTGGTGCCTTGGCCCTCCGTAGATCCACACTCAGCTCCTTAGACTTTGTCGCATTGAGCTGCAGATGGTTCTGCTCACACCATGAGACAAAGTTACCCACCACAGCCCTGTACTCAGACTCATCACCACCGCTGATACATCCCACCACAGCAGAGTCATCAGAAAACTTCTGAAGGTGACAGGACTCTGTGTGGTAGCTGAAGTCTGTGGTGTAGATGGTGAAGAGGAAGGGAGAGAGGACAGTCCCCTGAGGGGCCCCAGTGTTGCTGACCATGCTGTCCGACACACAGTGCTGCAGGCGCACATGCTGTGGTCTGCTAGTCCGGTGGTCCACAATCCAGGACACAAGGGGGGCATCCACCTGCATTGCTGCCAGCTTCTCACCCAGCAGGGCAGGCCGGATGGTGTTGAAAGCACTGGAGAAGTCAAAAAACATGATCCTCACCGTGCTTGCCGGCTTGTTCAGGTGGGTGTGGATGTGGTTAAGCAGGAAGATGATGGCGTCCTCAACTCCCAGTCGGGGCTGGTAGGCGAACTGAAGGGGGTCAAGGAGGGGTCTGACCATGGGCCGCATCTGTTCCAGTAATAGTCTCTGCAGGGTCTTCATTATGTGGGAGGTCAGTGCCACCGGTCTGTAGTCCTTGGAGCCACTGGGACGCGGCGTCTTCGGCACAGGAACGAGGCAAGATGTCTTCCACAGAACAGGGACCCGACTCAGGCTCAGGTTGAAGACATGTTGAAGGACTCCACATAGCTGGGGGGCACAGGCTTTTAGCACCCCGGCGCTAATGCCATCGGGGCCTGCAGCCTTGTTTGATTGGAGTTTCATCAGCTGTCCTCTCACCTGGTCAGCAGTCAGGCACACAGCAGAAGTTACAGGTGGGGGAGGGTGGGGGACGTTAGTCTGAAGAGGGCCGTTAGCCTGATGGGGAGGGGGGAGCAGAGTACTCAGAGGAGCTTGAGGGCCGACAGCAGCTGAGTTAGAGGGAAGATGAGCAGGAGCCGGTGTGTCGAATCTGTTAAAGAACAGATTAAGTTCGTTGGCCCTGTCCAAGCTGCCAGTCAGTCTGAAGCCAGTGATGGTCTTCATGCCGCTCCAGACCTCTCTCATGTTGTTCTGCTGGAGTTTCCGCTCCAGCTTCCTCCTGTACTTCTCCTTGGCCTCCCAGATTTTCACCTTCAGGTCGGCCTGGATAGCCCTCACCTCCTCCCTATCGCCATCAGTAAAGGCCCTCCTCTTGGCATTCAGGATGTCCTTGATGTCCTTTGTTACCCACGGTTTGTTATTTGGATAACAATGGACCATCTTGGTTGGGACATTGCAGTCCACACAGAAGTTAATGTAGCCAGTAATGCACTCAGTGAACCCGTCAATGTCCTCTCCATGAGGCTCACAGAGTACATCCCAGTTTGTCACCTCAAAGCATTCCTGCAGTGTCTTGTAGGCCCTGACCATCTCCTCACTGTCCTTGTGGTCGGGGGCTGTCTTTTAACCAGAGGCACATAGCAGGGTTTAAGGTAAACCAGGTTGTGGTCTGACCTACCCAGAGGGGGGAGGGGGGAAGAGCTGTATGCATCCTTAACGTTAGCATACAGCAGGTCCAGTGTCCTCTCCTCTAGAGTAGGACAACTCACATACTGGGTGAAATTAGTCAGTGTTGTTGAAACACTGACATGGTTGAAGTCACCCGAGATTAATATGAGTGTACTCGGGTGTTGAGTCTGTAGATGTGCTACACACAAGTTACTCAAGTTAGGAAGAAAAAGGAAAGTTAAAAGTTGGAAAAAGTAAGACGACGAGACGGAGCTACGGCAACGGGCAGCATGCAGGCTGGCGCATGTGCACACAAAAGAATGTGAAGTTAGCTGGCAGGCTTTCTGTGAGGCAGCCGTTTGCGCTAAACTTTGTTGCAGGGATCTGACAGGCCTTCGCAGCTCTTTGGTAGATCAGGAGACTTCGGTTCTGTTGCGTGTTTCTGCTCCGAGCAGATTACACAGCGAAGCCAGGAGGAAAGAGTTCAGGTGGGTGTCTGCTGGTGAGCAGGCTGCACTAAGAGGGAGACAGCCCCGGCTGTCTGCCACAGTGAAGCATTCCAGGAGAAAAATAGAAAACAAATGATTGCTGACCTTTTTATTTACCTTGTGACATCCGGGTTACAGGTCAGACTGGCCAATGCTGTGTTCAGTGGCTCTCAGGATTGTGGGACAAAAGAGAATGCAGTCGCCTAACAAAAGTTCAGTTAATAATCATCCAAATGAATGAATTCACCACTGAAGGGCGCTACCCCGGATCCTGACCTGTGTTCCAGCCGGTCCAGTAAAATTGAGTGGTCAATAGTGTCATAGGTGGAACTAAGGTCCAGCAGAATAAGTATGGCACATTTGCTAACTCCATGTTATGATGTGCCCTGAAGCCTGACTGAAATTTCTCCATGATGTTGTTGGTGTCTAAAGAGCTGAGAGTAGATGATGTTAAAACTGTTTTTGAAACTGTCATGTCAATAAAGCCTTTGAATTAAATTGAATGAGTGAATGAGGCAGGGATTCTGGACACAGTCGAAAAACACTGGAATACTCATACCCACCATGTGTAAATAAATATCTACTTCTTTTTAGTGATGTCATTATGTTCCCAGTTCTTAACTATTAACACTGTTGAGAAAAAATGCTAATGAACAATGACCAAAACTAAACAGGACCCCATGTTTTTATCACCTCAGAAACATTGCAAAAATCCGATCTATTTTAAATCTTAGTGATGCAGAAACTGTTGTACATGCTTTTATCTCCTCACGCCTTTACTATTGTAACAGTCTGTTCACTTGTCTTAATCAAAAAACTATGAAACGACTGCAGACTGTATAGAACTCAGCTGCTAGACTTTTAAATAGGACTAAGAAGTGCGATCACATAATAATAATAATAATAATAAAACTTTATTTATAGAGCACTTATCAAAACAAAGTAGAAAGTGCTTCACAACAAAAGAAATAAAATACCACAGTGAATGATGAAATATAAAGAAATAAAATACATAAAATACACAAAAGCAATAAAAATAAAAATAAACCTGAATATACCTGAACAGCCAATTCAGGTAAAATCAGGATATGCTTTCAGATAAAAATGTGTTTTGAGAAGAGACTTAAACGAAGACACTGACTCAGACAACCTAATATTTTCAGGCAAGTTGTTCCAGAGCCTCAGGGCCCTGATAGCAAAAGCTCTGTCCCCCTTAGTTTTCAACCTGGACTCAGGAACAGACAGGAGACCCCTGCCCGACGATCTCAAACTACGTGAAGGTTCATAAGGGATTACAAGGTCTAAAATATAGTCTGAAGCCAGGCCATGAAGAGCCTGAAAAGTAATCAACAAGATCTTAAAATCAATCCTAAAACAAACAGGGAGCCAATGTAAAGAGACTAAAACAGGTGTGATGTGGTTGTACTTCTTGGTCCTGGTTAATAGCCTAGCAGCTGAGTTCTGTACAGTCTGCAGTCGTGTCAAAGTTTTTGATTAAGACAAGTGAACAGGCTGTTACAATAATCAAGGTGTGAGAAGATAAAAGCATGTACAACAGTTTCTGCATCAGTAAGATTTAAAATAGATTTTTGCAATGTTTCTGAGGTGATAGAAACATGATTGGACAAGCTTAGTAAGATATGTTGCTCAAAACATAAATTGCTATCAAACAGGACACCAAGATTTCTTGCAACAGGCTTGATATGTTGTGACAGGTTACCAGTAGATGGCAGTATTTGTTTAGTGTTGTGTTAGGGCCCAATAACAAGGATTTCAGTTTTATTTGAGTTGAGTTGAAGAAAATGTATCGACATCCAGTTTTTTATGTCAGACAGGCAGTCCTGCCGAGAACTCAGCGTACTAAGGTCAGAGGGCTTGACAGGGAGAGATACAATTGAGTGTCATCTGTATAACAATGAAAAGAAATACCAGGTCTGATGGATGACATCACCAAAAGGAAGCATGTATAAGGAGAACAGTATTGGTCCCAAAATTGAACCTTGAGGCACACCGTACTTGATATGGGAAATTGACGACATGAAGTTATTAGTGCTGACACAGAATATCCTATTGGACAGATGAGTCTAGTGCAGTGCCAGATATGCCCACCCAGTGGCTCAGTCTATCTAAAAGAATGCCATGATTAATTGTGTCAAAGGCAGCACAAGAATTTAACACATGCCTGCGTCTGCATTCATTAAAAGGTCATTAGTGACTTTGAGAAGGGCTGTCTCAGTGCTGTGGTGCTGACAAAAGCCATATTGGAACTTTTCAAAGGTATTATTGTTTTCCACAGCAGCAAGAAGCTGCTTAGATACATATTTTTTGAGAATCTTGGAAATAAAAGGCAGTTTGGAGATTGGGCGATAGTTATACAAAAGGGTGGGATCAAGCCCAGGTTTTTTTTTTTTTTTTAGGACTGGCTGGACACAAGCAGTTTTAAAGTAATCTGGGACACAGCCAGTAGACAGCGAGCTGTTAAAAATAATTTCTAAAAAGGCCGCAATACAATCATTAACTTCCAGTAAAAACCTAGTTGGGATTTTGTCCAGAGGGCTGGAGGATTCTCTCATAAGCTACATGATTTCTGCGAGTTCAGGCATAGTAACAGCAGAAAAATTGCTCAAAGAATCTTTGAGCGGGTGATCCACATCTAAAAAGGTAGGATTAGGGGTGATATTAGATCTTATTAACTCCACCTTACCAGCAAAGTGCAAAAGAAACTTTTCACAATCAGCATCACAATCAGCAGGGGCACAAGGAGAGGCTGGGTTAACTAACTGATCCACAGCCTTAAATAGGAATCTGGGGTTGTGCTGATGGGCAGAAATAAGTGCAGAGAAATTGCATGTTCTTGCATCCTTCACCATCCTATTATAAAAAGGACTAATAACTCTTTCATAGCCACAAAGTGGACCTGGAGACCTGATTTCTCCCATCTGCATTCTGCATTTCCTTTTACAGCTTCAAATACTGTCATTTAACCATGGCTGTTTTCTAGTCTTTGAGTTTGGTCTATTTTTCAGAGGAGCTATGAGATCTAAGGTTGAAGAATACAGGTAGTTAAAATAATCAACCAAATCGTTGGTGTTGGAGGAATCGGGAAACACATTGCCAGGAGAATTTAACAGTGTACAGAATTTTGAGGCACTATGCTCATTAGGGACGCATGTGTACTTAGGGCGGGATAAGACAGTACTAGCAGCCTGTAATTCACAGTTAAAAACAATGCTTAGGTGATCAGATACAAACATGTCCCTGATTTCCACAGATGAAGTTTTCAGGCCCAAAGTAAAGACTAGGTCTAAGGTGTGGCCACGGGAATGAGTTTGGCCAGACACATGTTGTTGAAATTTAAAAGAGTTAGTGATATTTAAAAAAAATCAGCAGCAAGGGCATTAGAGGAGTCATCAACATGAATATTAAAATCACCACAAAGAAGAATTCTATCATAATTTACCACAAGACTGGATAAAAACTCAGGGAGTTCCAACAAGGAGCCAGCTGGTTTAGGGGGGCGATAAATAATAGCAAATATGACCGGAGGGGGCCACCAAGTTTAAACATTCAAAAGGAGGAAAAATCATTGCAAGCTATGAGGTCACACTTAAAATGCTTCCTATAGACAGTAACAAGGCCCCCACCTAGACCACAAACCCTAGGGCAGCTAAAGCAGTCATAATCTGGAGGGCACAATTCAGCCAGCTGACTGATCACCAGGACGTAACCAGGATTCTGTTAAAAACATAAAATTTAAATCAGTAGAAGAGATAAATTAAACAAAATAAACATTTTGTTAAAGAGGGATCTTACATTGAGAAGAGCTATCTTAAAAAGTCTGTGCTGGTTCAGATTTGAAGTTGAGAGTGGAGGTAGGGTTCTGGCCCGGATCTTTATTAAATTATTATTATTGCTGTGTCTGTCGTGTGTACGATCTTCGAACCACAAAAAATGCTGAATACCGTGATGTCTTTGCAATCCAATACACACTTTATAAGAAATAAAGTTGAATAGTGGGAAGGGGTGTAGTAGTTTCAGAGCGAAGCCAGCGGTGTGGCACTTGGAAATCCCAGGAAAGCGGCAGTGATGGTGAACAAGCAGTGTAGACTGATGACGACAGGCAAGGTGAAGCTGGCTGGAGAAGCAGGCAGACAGGCAGACAGGAATCCAGGAAACAACAGGAGCGGTGATCACCAGCACCGGGTAATCCTTTAGGCAGAGCAAAAAGACAGGATCAAAAACACGAGGGAAAAAACACACTTGCAAAAGGTACTTAGCTTAGCGAGAGCCTAGACGTAGTTGTCGTACATGTACGGGGACGATCTGGCGTCGGTGTAGTAGAAGAGCCTGGTAAATAAGCTGTGAAGACTGATGAGCAGATACGAGACAGGTGTGCCGGTGATCAGCAGCAGGTGGGAGGTTCCTAGAGCCAGGCAGGTAACATACAAACACACACACACACACACACACACACACACACATATCCAAAGACAAGTAGGGGACACACAAGACACACCAGGAAGGGAACACAACAGAGAACACAGGGATGGAGAGGAAAAGGTGGCAGACTACCACAGTGTCGGCTGTGTCCGTTTCATATTAAGTACCTATCCGAAATTACCACAGGAATTTTAAAAGTAGCACTAGAGGGATCCGGGCTCCAAATAGCAGCACTATGATCAGTCCACAAGGGGGAGGTAGTGACAGCTGAGGGTGCGTGGCTGTTTTTGGTGGGCAGAGAAGAGAAAGAAGAAGGGCGAGGGGAAACGAGGGGTGATGTAAATAGTCAACTACGTGAGGAGTACAGCACAGCGTGCTGCAGGTTAGCTGCCATCATGCGACTACCTGACTTGTTTGGGTGAAGACCATCTTGTACAAGGAAGAACGATCCCAAAATAAGTTTAAATTATGAAAAAAAAAACAACATCATGGGTGCTGCAGACAGACTAGAGCCAGGTATGAAGGCTGAGGATCCTGCTAAAATGGTCAATTCCACGATCCAGTGTAGGAATTGGACCCGAAATGAAAGCATGCTTTCTAGTGCTGTTGTGCAGGTTAAAGAGGTGGATGAAGTCTGCTTTTCGTCGGTCGGCCAATTGCTGACAGGCGGTGTCATTGGTGCCCACATGATTTTCGTGATAGTCGTCACGAGTGCAGCCAGAAGTCCGGGGAGCTTTTCGAGGATGTTGGGGGTCGTAGCTCCGGGAAAGCAGCATCTGACATTAACAAAGCGGATATTCTATAACTATCAGCGTAGTTGGTGGGATGAGAGGAGGCAGAGTCGGTGATCGTGGAGACCGCTGAGTTCCATCAGCCGTCCCTGGGATAGTTGTGGCCGTCAAACCTGTTGGCCAGCGGGAGGTCCCGATGTGAAGGAGGAGGTGGCAGGCGCTTTGCACAATGTCTGTCCTTACAGGCTACAGTCCAGTGCTCCGGTTGACGTGGAGTCGAACTCACTGGAGCCTTCTCACCACCCCCGCCGACAAGTGACTGTACATCCACTGGGGCTCGGCAAGGAGTAGAAATGGCAATTGCTTTGGGCTTTGCACCCATGAGGAGCCATGGATCTTCAGGCTTAGCTGAAACGGCGCCAGTGATGACGGACATGAACACGGAAGAGTGGCTCAGCTAACTCCGGCTCTTCACCCACTCTTCTCCAGATCGTTGTTTCAGCTACATTGGTAGTAACGCTCCAGACTCCTGAAGAGTTTCTAGTGGTCTTTCTTTGTGTTGTATTCTAAGCTAATTGTTGTCGCTGTTTCCTGTGCTCCAGGATCATAACTCGCCTGCCTGCCTGCTTGCCTGCTCTTCAACCCACAAAACCAACTACCATCTCTTGCCTGCCCACTCCATTCTTCTGCCCTGCTCCAGCCGGTCTTGCCATACCTCACTACTCCTGTGTCTGTGTCTGTGTCCACTCAGCTAAACACAACATATAACACTCTGAATGGGGCATTACTTTTTATGCTTTAAGCACATTTTGCTGCTTTCATAGTAGACTTTACGTAGTAAGGTATTGCTACTTTTATTTAAAGGTACTATTGAGCACATTGATAATATCCAGCCACTAGAGGACGCACCCCCCTCCCCCCTTTCATTCCATTTCAGTGGTTGCCAGTTCGTTGCACAACTTGCATATTTCATGGTCGAGTGGAATGAGACTCAGACTTAGTCATATCAAGTGATGAATCTTTCATGATAGAGTAATGAATTCATTTAGCAACATGTAGCCATACAGTAGCTATAGATTTAGGTTACTTTGTGTGGTGGTGTTTCATGTAACGTTATTTATGGTAATCTGTGGATATGGCTGGCTTTAGGTAGCCCTTTCTTTGAATAGGGTATCTCTGCAGACTCTGGAGACTTTGAATGGGCGGGCTATCTGTCAATAATTTTTTAATTTGGCCAATCAGAGGCTTACAGTCCTCTGTCAATCAAAAATGAATTTCACCAATAAGCAGCCTGAACCAGTTATCAATCAGTTTTTAATTTGGCTAATCATCTTTTTCTTAGGAGAAGGGGGAGGTTCGACACAAAGAAACAAACCTACCGTCCGTCCTTCTCTGTCCACCGGGCACGATCCTGGGAAAATGAAGGCTCGCTGACTACGCTAGCTAATGCTGGAAGCCAGAAACAAACATCTATGATCCATTGTCTGTTTGATAATTAAACAAAGAACACGTTTTCTTCACGTTTGGCTTTTCTAAAATGAGCAGTAGTGAAAGTTGCTATATTCTGTTATGATTTGATGTTTTCATCTGCCGCTATTTTTCTTCTCTTAAGTGGAGTGGAGGATTGAGTGGACTTTTAAGTCAGAATGCTTCATGCACATCATGATTTATTCAATAAGTTTCCATTGCACTGTCGTATTTTGCTTTTATCGATACACCAACTTTTCCACCTCAGTCAAGTGTAAAAACTTTGCTGCAATATTTTCCAAATATTTAAAATTTTCATTTCCACTCAGGTTTTATTATGCACAACTTGAATATGTGCATAAAAACAGGTGGATGGACACCCATCTAGTGTCCCACTCCCTTAGTTTTACAAAGAAATCAGTATTTTCTGTCAGCCAGACCCTTCTTCCCCTGCAGCTCTGTGCATCTGGCTCTGGATATAAGTGTTTTCCTTCGGATTAGGGGGAGACAGAGGAGGATTTAGACAGGCACGCTGGACACTGAACTTGCAGCACTGGCCTCTGCTCTGGAATCAAAGTGACACATGTCCTCCCAGGTTTTTCACCTGACATTTTTGTTGCCACTGTTGTCCAGCATATTTGACAGCCCCTCACACTATACTTAGCACATCTCTGCAACCCCCGACCCTGCTACCCCCACCCACCAACCCAACCCTCCTCATGTGGAGAAATTGACCACTAGTTATATTGTTTATAGGGGCAGTCTGCAAACAAGCCAAAGAGGTCCATTAAATTCCATTCAGAGGCCTTTATTCTTCCTTTATTTGACTTTTATTGATCCATGTTAGCTCAATTGAGGAGGATGGAAAAGGCAGCAGCGGCACATTTACTTACTTACAGACAGAACAACAACAAACATGTGAAGAGTTATGCAGCCCAGAATTTATGACCGCGTCAACTGAGTGAAAAATAAAAAAGAAAGCGTGAGAGAGAAGATTGGTCAATTGGTCATTTTTCAACTGCACACACTGCAGATTTAGTCTTACAAAGTGTTTTTTGTTTGTGTTTAATATGTCTTGATGTAAAAGGACCACCAGTAGTGTAAGTATTCCACTACTGTGTTGTATGATGTCATTATCATGTCACATCAACATAAACCTCTTGATGCTACTCTTGATGAAGAGCACTGGAATGCTTGAAATGTGTTGCAATCCAGAGTAGCTGCCAGTCTAAGGTTTTTAGTTGCTGGTAATTGTGCACAAATTCAGCAGATTAAATTCTACTACTTCATATAACATAACATTCAACTTCTCCCTTTCTTTGTGTTATTACTGACCAATTTGGGAAGCCTTTAACACTGTTTTTGTGGATTCCTTTGTTTAAAAAAATCTAAATACTGTATCTAAACTGTGCTGTAACTGAAGTACGTAGTTGATTAATCCACCATGTTCTGGAGAAAATTAATGAAAAACTTCAACTAATTATTT
Source organism: Siniperca chuatsi (assembly GCF_020085105.1). Lineage (NCBI taxonomy): Eukaryota > Metazoa > Chordata > Actinopteri > Centrarchiformes > Sinipercidae > Siniperca > Siniperca chuatsi. The sequence continues at coordinate 190,385 of NC_058057.1, forward strand.
CTATATTTACGTCTAGTTATAGTATTTTCAAGGTACAACATCCTAATAAGGCATGCTTAATAAAAGGTTTAGAAGTTGTATCAAATGGCTTTATTAATCATTGTTTTAATCACTGATCTACAAGCAATTTACTGATGCTTTGTAGACTAGTAAAAAGAAACTCTCACTTCTAATCAGAATTAAGCCAAGTGTCATGCTGGAAGATAAACATCACTTGTGCACAATCTGCACAAGTTGTGCTTAATAATGGTTCATAACTGATCTATAAAGCATTAGTAAATGATTCAATATCCATAACTAAAGCCATTAGTTAACACTGACAAAACATTTACAAGAGGTGACTAAGACAGTCAGACCAGTTTGGGTATAGCACTTACATCAGAAAACCTACGTCAAACTGTGAATTGCACAAACAAATAAAAAACACTTGATGGACATTTTGCTTTCAGCGACTGAGGTTGATTTTGACTTAACATACTGTAGCTTGAATTGGGTTTGAAATTAGCATCTAACATGTTACTTAATTACTCCCACATGTGGAAAGCTGTGCCTTGACTTAGCGCTGACAAATGGGATATTGTATGTCAGCATAAATTAATGAGAAATTAAAGGTCAGAGTTGAAGCCAAACTCTCAGAACACACATACGACTTTGATTAGCAGGCCGCTGTGTTTGGCTGTATCTGTCACAAACAGTCAGGCTGCCAGGCCAATCACAGCGAGGCTAAGGGACTGAAATGTGAGGCTTGTTTAGGCACTGTGTCGCCTGCTCCATGATGAAAAGACCCATGCATATTTCAAGGGTTCAAGGTGGAGGTTTTCTTATAGTTCAGAGGCTTTTACAAGTGTAGAAAGATATTTGAATTCCTCTCAGGATGATCACATCATCACACCATCCAGGATTGTCTCTACATTTGACACATTTTACAGATGCTTTTATTCAGAGCAACACCAGACTAAACACGTAGAGCCCGAAAACACACTGGAGCTTTATACATGGTGTAGGGATCAAACCTGTGCCCTTTTTGTTCCAGGTCCACCTCCTGACATATTACACTTTACTAATGGCTGCACTATGAAAAGGTTTAACCTATGCACTTCACAGTCAGAGACCTTCGATGGAGTCAAGAGACTCCTGCTTTGGATTTTACACTTGAGTTACCTCAACTTTAAAGGACCATACCAGTGTTTTGCATGTTTTAGCTCACAAATCACACATACTTTACATTACTGCTGACCACTTTACTAAAGCATGCTATGGTGCTATTTTTTGTCACTTCTTCATGTATTCTTCATCATAGGTTACATTGTTGTTTAATGGTGCAGCAGTTTCAACAAGTTCACCCAAAAGGGAAAACAGATCATTTCTCACGGCCTTCCAAAATCTGGTGCTCCAAACAGCACCACATTGTTTGTCTGTGTTTTACAAAACATGTATGACCGCACAAGTCATTGGTTAAGGTTTGGGAACTGTGGTCATGGTTAAAAGAAACAAACTTACCACTAGAATAAAAATGCCACAGAGACACTTGACCCCAGCACAAACCCCCTTGGCATGATCCTCCCTCAGGTCAAATGCCTGTGAGGGAGAGGAGAGTCAGGGACCTGGCTGAGCTCATCTGGTCCATTACGAAAGCACAGTGTGGGTCTGGTCTGACGGATGGTCGGGGCAAACAGAGGTAACATGTGCGGGGCCTCTCTTGAGGGGAAGGAGCAGGGGTTGAGACTGGGGACATGACTCTGAGTCAGGCTACATTTATAAACTCACAGCCATTTCACCCCATCCTCAGATTACAGTAGTGCTCACTGCCCTGTCGCTCATATAGGCAGTGCTGATGACAGCAGCACTGGGTCAGCGTGATAGCATTTGAAGTGAAGTGTTACCAAATCCTCAGCTCTTATTAGATTCGATTTTAGATGGTTCCTCAGCTGCAAGTGGTGCCTGTGCTGTGATTTTGACGTGTAGAAACAGCTTTGACCCGTGGAGTCAAGGGTGGACTCGTGCTGGAAAAAAATCATGCTCCACAATGAATCCTCTTTTGGATGGAATTAACTTTCTTGGTGAGAATCTCTCACAGGTGGAAAATGCCTCTGCCCTCTGCCTGCAATGAGACCTGAAATGGTCATCTCAAAGAGGAAGTGTGCCCTGACCACTCACATAAATCTCACAGGTTGGCCACAGAAATGCAGGCCAGTTGTATTGCCTCGCCATAACAAACAGAAATCGGTTCAAAAGGCACATTCTGCCTTTAACTTGGCCTTTTTCTATGTCTGTTGGATTGATCTTTTCAGATTTGTACATGTTGATTAACAGTCTTTTGCTGTTTATACCCTGGAGTTTTATTTTGAGCCCCAAACCATTTAGGACATTTTGCTACATGTATGTTTTAATTCTCAATGGATCCATTTCTGATCCAGTTTTGCATGTTCAAAAGAATCTAAGCTAAATGGATGGTGACAGTCATACGTATGTGGAGGGATTTCCCCCCCCATAAAATATCAAGATCTGCTGTTTGTGATTGTTTTTTAAATTACGTACTTATTCCACACATTAGTTAGTTGTCTTTAGAGAGACGAGCAGACGTGTGTGCGTGTGCGTGCGCGCGCGTGTGTGTGTGCCTCCCAGCAGATCATCACACGATCCTTTAGACTTCATTGTTGCAGAAGAAGCGACGCTCCACAGAAACACATAAAAAGCTGTAAGTTCTAAATTCATGAGGTTATTATAAAGATCAGCTCTTTACTTTGATTAGAAAAGTGCAGAGGAGCAGAAGCGCTTGATGACCGGCGCGGAGAAACGCGCTTCTGGTGCGAACATCCAGGCTGCTGCTCGCTGGAGAAATGAGCTAGCGCGGCGCTTCCGCCTCCTGTGTGTCCCCGGTGTCAGAGCCTTCAGTGTGTGCAACAGGCTCCTGCAGATCACCGGCCACTGGTAGCTCACTGTTCTTTGCTGTGGTGTGCTGGGGTGGTGGCATCAGCTCTGTGGTCGGACTGGAACTGGACAGCCTGGAGTCAGTGGAGGAGAGGAGGATGAAGTCCAAGATCTCACACACACTCACACACACACACACACACACTGATATACTTATTATATTTATTATGCTCATACTATACTTTATTATATATCTTTATATATAATATATACTACATCACTACATATCACCTTATATTATACTTTATTATACTGTACTATATTATACTATATCTTGTTATAATAATATGTATGCATATACAACATATATATTATATAAAATTCTGGTGTACACTGTTATAGCTGGTATCATCACTATACTTGCTGACTTTGCTTTACTAATCACCCCACTATGTCACAAGTACAACACTAGTTGCTGTCACTGTATGTGTCCGGCTATTGCCTGTAATTTGAGTTTTGAGTTTAATTGCTCTTGTATATAGAAACTATATACTGTATATACTTTTAATTATTCCCCCCCCCATCTTGACTTATTTCTGTCATGGCGCTGCTGTAATTGACTTACAGCAGTGGATTTCCCCTCAGGGGAAAGGATTATCGTATTTTATCTTAAACAAACAAACAAAATGAGTGATGTGTGCTTACTTTCAGTTTTACCTTTAAATAAAGTGGTTTAGATAATCTGGTTAAACTGTTGGTTTGTTTCCAACCTGTCTGATCATCTGACTGCTTGTGTTGTCTTTTAACTAAAACTTAAACTAAAGCGAAAGAAAATTAACACACCTGGCACCAAAACATGTAGCAAGATAAAGATTACAGGTGATATAATTAATTGCACAGTTTGGTTTGTTGCTGGGCAAAAAATGTATTCGGGCTGTTGTGGGGGACTTTGGACTCATGACGTCAATATTTCTAAAATACTTGCTATGGCGTTGGCCACAGCTACAAAAGTACATAGATATAAATATATATAAATAACCCATTTCTGTTTGTATTCTGGAGTTGTATTCTGAGCCCCAAACCATTTAGTACATTTTTTCTTACATTTACATTTGAATTCTTAGTGGATCCATTTCTGACTGTAATAATTAATAGATATTAATATTGTAGATAACTGGTTGTAGATAATTGGCAGACTTTTTGGAGAAGACCTGGTCTGATTAGGAGAGAGCATTAGAAACTAGAAATCTAGAAAACTCCTTAGTGAAGGTGTCTGCCCCCCGACCACTTAAATTAATAAAATCTAAAGTTAACAGAAGAGGAGTTATACATAAAAACCTAAACAAAAACGCTGAAATAGCCCAACAAAATAGGAGAATTAAATGTGGACTCTTAAACATCAAATCTCTGTCATCTAAAGCTGTACTAATGAACGATTTAATATCAGAGTATCATTGACTTATTTTGTCTTACTGAAACCTGGCTGGGTCATGAAGAATATGTTAGCTTAAATGAATCCACTCCGCCCAGTCATATACACTATATTATACACTCTCATTCCTCGAGGCACCGGCCGAGGAGGTGGAGTTGCAGCCATCTTCGACTCAAGCCTATTAATCAACCCTAAACCTAAACTAAATTATAACTCATTCGAAAGCTTTGTTCTTAGTCTTTCACACCCAACCTGGAAAACACAACAGCCAATTCTATTTGTTATAGTGTACCGCACTCCTGGTCCTTATTCTGAATTTCTATCTGAATTCTCAGTTTCAAAGTTTAGTCCTTAAAACAGATAAAGTAGTTATTGTAGGTGATTTCAATATTCATGTGGACGTTGAAAATGATAGCTTTAGTACTGTGTTTATCTCATTATTAGATTTGATTGGCTTTTATCAGAGTGTACATAAACCCACTCACTGTTTTAACCACACAACCTTGTTCTGGTACATGGCATTTAAATTGAACATTTAATAGTCTTTCCACAGAATCCTTCATTAGCGGACCATTATTTAATAACTTTTGAACTCCTATTACTGGACTACATGCCATTAGGCAAAAACTCCTACTCTAGATGTCTATCTGATAGTGCTGTAGCTAAATTTAACGAAGCGATTTCGTCTGCATTTAATTCAATGCTATGTCTCAATATAACAGAGGACTCCTATGCTAATTTCAGCCCCTTCCAAATTGACCATCTTGTTGATAGTGCTGCAGGCTCACTGCGAACGACACTTGATTCTATCACCCCTCTAAAAAAGAAAACAATTAAACAAAGAGCTCCATGGTATAACCCCCAAATCCACAAATTAAAGCAAACATCGTGAAAACTTGAAAGGAAATGGATGATATCCCAACAATCTGGAAGAATCTTGTTTAGCCTGGCAAGATAGTCTTAAAACATATAGCCCTCTGTAATGCAAGAGCAGCCTACTACTCATCATTAATAGAGGAGAATAAGAACAATGCAAGGTTTCTTTTCAGCACTGGAGCCTGGCTGACAGAGAGTCACTTCCTATAGCCCTCAGTAGTAACGACTTCATGAGCTTCTTTAATGATAACATTTTAATTAGAGACAAAATTCATCACATCCTGCCCTCAATTGTCAACAATTTACCCTTAAAGACAGGAACCCTAGAAACAGCTGTAAAACCTGATATATATTTAGACTGCTTTTTTCCTATCAACCTTCTCCAACAGACTTCAACTATTTCTTCATCTAAGCCATCAACCTGTCACTTAGACCCCATCCCAACTAGGCTTCTTAAAGACGTTTTACCCTAGATAGCACTTCTTCACTAGATATGATCAATCTCTTTATTAACAGGCTATGTACCATAATCTTTTAAAGTAGCTGTAATTAAACCTCTTCTGAAAAAGCCCACTCCTGATCCAGGGGTTTCAGTCAATTATAGATCTATATCTAACCTTCCCTTTCTCTCTAAGATCCTTGAGAAAGCAGTTGCCAATCAGTTGTGTGACTTTCTAAATAACAATAGTTTGAGGATTTTCAGTGAGGGTTTAGAGTGCATCATAGCACAGAGACAGCACTGGTGAAAATTACAAATGACCTTTTAATTGCATCAGACAATGGACTTGTCTCTGTACTTGTCTTGTTAGATCTTAGTGTTGCATTCGTCATCATTAACCATCACATCCTATTACAGAGACTGGAACATTCATTTGGCATTAAAGGAACCTCATTGAACTGGTTTAAATCCTATCTATCAGATCAATCTCAGTTTGTACATGTTAACGGTGAGTCCTCCGTGCATGCCAAAGTTACTCACAGAGTTTCACAAGGTTCTATGCCTGGACCGATTCTATTCACCTTATATATGCTTCCTTTAGGCAATATTATTAGGAAACACTCCATAAACTTTCATTGTTATGCGGATGATACCCAATTATATATATCGATCAAGCCAGATAAAACTAACAAGTTAGCTAAACTTCAAGCATGCCTTAAGGACATAAACACCTGGATGACTTGCAATTTTCTGATGTTAAACCTTCAAGACACATTATCTAAAGACGCAGTTGCTCTAGATTGCATTGCCCTGGCATCTAGCACCACTGTAAGGAACCGTCAGAGTTATCTTTGATCAGGATTTATCCTTTAACTCCCACATGAAACAAACTTCAAGGACTGCCTTCTTTCACCTACGCAACATTGCAAAAATCAGGCACATCCTGTCTCAAAATGATGCATAAAAACTAGTGCATGCATTTATTTCTTTTAGGTTGGACTATTGCAATTCCTTATTATCGGCTGCCCGAATAAATCCCTTAAGACTCTCCAGTTGATCCAGAATGCTGTGGCACGTGTACTGACAATAACTAGGAATCCAAATCTCCAATATTAGCTTCTCTGCACTGGCTCCCTGTAAAATCCAGAATATAATTTGAAATCCTTATCCTCACCTACAAAGCTCTTAATGGTCTGGCACCATCATATCTTAAAGAGCTCATAATACCTTTTTACCCCACTAGAACACTGCGCTCCCAGGATGCAGGGTTACTTGTGGTTCCTAGAGTCTCCAAAAGTAGAACGGGAGCCAGAGCCTTCAGTTATCAAGCTCCTCCCCTGTGGAATCAGGTCCCAGTTTGGGTTCGGGATTCAGACACCATCTCCACATTTAAGAGTAGGCTTAAGACTTCCCTCTTTGATAAAGCCTATAGTTAGGGCTAGCTTGTTTGAGTCCTGAACCATCCCTTAGTTTTGCTGCTATAGGCCTAGACTGCCGGGAGACTTCCCATGATGCACCTCTCCTCTCTCCTCCTCTTCCTCTCCATCTGTATGCATTTTTATCCCATTACTGCATGTTAGTAACTCGACATGTTCTCTCTCCCGTAGTTCAGTGCTTTCTTGTTTTTCTCCTGTCTCCTTCTGTCGCTTTAATCAGTTATGTCTGCCTCCGGAGCTGCAGAGACTGGATCTGTGGTTGTGGGCCACTTGCTGCCCCCGTGTCCCTTAGTCTGCGCACGAGTTACCAGACATGCAGGGAACCTCCGGATATTCACGTTCTAATTCGTGGACTTCAGGCTCTCCTGCTTGTCCCTGCCTTGCCTTATCTGGAACAACCCCTTGTGCTAATTATATCTTTTCCCATCACTAGCTCAGTGTACGGAAAGGTCCTTCAGTAATATTTACATATCCCCACACTAGATGTTAAGTAAATCTTGTAGAATTGCATTGCATTTTCATAACCTACTCTTTGCACAGCAGCAAACCATCCAGTAAAACTGGAGGTGTGTAGTTCCACCAGACCACTCAGAATCAGGGTCTCTTTGCCACCAGTGTCCCATAGTATGGTGACTGGGACACGCTACATCTACCACTGTAGCAATAGTGCCTTGTGAAAGGAAACCTTCATAACCGTGATGATCATCATTGCCATTTTGATTCACAGCTGCCAGTTCAACTGGCTTAGCTGAACCATGGCTGTCATCTTACTTTGGGCAATTGCTCTTTTCATGCCCCAATTCTAACAGTAGTGCCACTGAATCGCTACCATTTTGGTGACAGTACTTCCTGATGGCCGACTAGAAGCAATTTACCAGGGCTGGTGGGGTGGAAAACTGCTTTTCTCAATCAGTGGAGGATGCCAGGCTATGTTCCTTTTTGTGTAAGGCTTTCTCCTTTTCTCTTGTCTCCTCTTTCCTTTTCCTCCATTCTGTTTGCTCTTGGTGTTTTCTCTCTCTTTCTGTATCTGCCCTCTCCTTTTCTTTCTCTGCTCTTTCTTTTTCTTTCTATTGATCTAACCAAATATCCTTTAAACAGAGAGCTTCCACCAATTGTAGCACTATAGCTAGTTTGCAAATGTAGTTTTCGCCTCCTTTTTGATCCATTTAAACTGCATGTGGGTCATTTCCTTAAATCCTAACATTAACATAACCTTAGAGTTAATTTAGGTTAAAAAGTAGACACAGACAGAAACTAAACCAAAATACTTCAGAGATGAGTTGCGCTTTTCGCAGCATGCCACTGTCCTCTCTTCTTCCTCTACTCTTGCCTCTTTGGCATCTGCCCTCTGGCAGGCTCATTTTAGGTAAAACCTGCACTCTTAAGATTGAAAACCAATCAAAAATGATAAATGCCAACCTGACCATGACAGTATGTAGGAATGTTTAGTAAAATACTCATGCATATAAGTGTGAAAAATATATTTGTGAACCATTTTTAAAGATTAATGCCCTCAGTAGGAACCATGGTTTATGTGGACTTAGAAATCTACTTTGTATCATCAAATGTCAGTGACAAGCACACCAAACTCCCTCTGGGGTTCACATGGTTTTAACCTATTAACTCTCTCAAATAAGTAAAAAGATTTCTTCACAGGTGGAAAGACTGCCTGTGACTCTATGAAGGGAACAGCGTGATCGTCCCTCCACAGCTGCTGAAAGAGAACGCAAAATAAACCAGTGGAGTTAATGGGTGTGCTCCAGAGTGCACAGGCTGTATATTTGGTCTTGTCAGGTGAGGCCATTTGATGCTGATTACATCTATCACTGTGAGCCAGTGCAATTACTCCCAAACATAAACATGTCAGCCAGTCCACTTGGCATTATTGCTTGTCAGTACATTTGAGCCCTGGCCATTGATATTTCATCACATAAACATCTACTCCTATCAAAAATAACATTCATACAATGTATGAGTCTTATCTTTATATAATGAAGAAAAGGAGGGCTTTCACTCAAAAAACTATTTTACAGTTCCAACAGTAACATAAAGGTGGGAGGACACGTCTTAATTTATACTAATCAAAAATCACAGAAACCTTTAAATTATTGAAACAGCACACAAACACAAGTCAGCAGGTGATGAATGAGCGGGCCTGGGCTGGGCTCATCCATCACCTTACCCGTGCGCCTGGCAGCACCAACGTGACATGAACGGTCAAATAACGTTTAGCACACTGGGAACCCTGTGTTTGGGGGGAGATTATTACTGTCACAGTTTTAATGGATTAGCTTGGACCAGTGCAGATTCAGCCAATGGGGCGCAAGGACTGTACATTAGCATAGCTATCAGAGGTCCAGCCAGGCAGCAGCAGGTTGGTGATTGACAGATGGAGGCGACTGCCCAGCAGACATGTAGCCAGTCTAAGGCCAAACAGCGAGGAGCCAATTATGTGGGGAGAAACAGGGTCATTCATCATTCTGTTAGACACCTGTCCAGCCACACAAAGGAGACTTGAGAGCCTCAGCCAGCATCCCTAGACAGAGATGATGCTCATTAGATTGGACTGGGAGAAATAAAGCAAGCCCAGGGTTCACATTTAGAGCACACAGCACAAAGACAATACAGATGATGGAAATGTGAGATGCGTGCAGTTCTGTAAGTGGAAGAGGGGCAGAGCTTTTCTTTTCTCGTCACATGTGCCTCAGGAGGCAGAATGAGACACCAAGACTGCCAGAGGGAGGGCTCCTAATTCCCACTAGTGTTGCTGCAGGTTCTTTGGATGAAAATACTCTAGAAGATGTTGTGTTACATAGTTTTTAACATGATGTTAAAGGAAGTGTCTGTCAGATTAGAGGATCAATATCATTCTCATCTATAGTACAGTGTCCAAAACAATTCTAATGCTCATACTTAGCAACCATGAGATGTGGTTGAAAGCTTTGGAAAACTAAGTTGGACCTTGTGTTTCAAAACAGTTCAAAGCTCAACTAACATGCTGATATTTAGCAGGTAATGTTTACCATATTCACCCTCTTAGTTTAACATGCATGCTAATATTTGCTAATTAGCACTAAACACAAAGTACAGCTGAGCAATCCATCCACAAAGTTATGATTCATCATTTGGGAATCATGAAAGTCTGTACCAATTTTGGTGCAAATCCACTCAGTAGATGTTGAGATATTTTCATTTTAATAAATTAATAAATGAAAACGCTGACCTGCTGGTGGTGCTAGAAAAGTCAGGGGATCAAAGTCATTAACATTCATGTCTGAGGTACATGAATGTGTGTACAAAATATAATGGCAATCCATTGAATATTTGTCAAGATATTTCAGTATCGACCAAATATTGCCATCCCTAGAGCAAAGCTGCTAGCAAGGCTAAAATTGAGACAATGTGGTTTTAGGAATAGTTAGCCATTGTAGCTTTTTTTGCTTTACGCATCTATAACAATTACATCTGTCAAACTATAAAGAAAATCCTGTGTATCACAAATCTAATGAAAAGACCAAAACCAATGTGTTATTCCATCTCTCAATACTTCCCTACCCTATCTGTGGCTCTAAGCCCCAAGTGCATTGGATCCTACTGATGATGTAAATCTTTAAAAAATATATATAGTTTCATTTTTGTGTGTATTTATTTGTTGGGTGTATTTATTCTTAGCCTGCGTTCCGGCTTTTGGCCCTGATTCCATTTTAGTAGCAATCCACGGAGAGAGAGAGAGAGAGAGAGAGAGAGAGAGAGAGAGAGAGAGAGAGAGAGAGAGAGAGAGAGAGAGAGAGAGAGAGAGAGAGAGAGAGAGAGAGAGAACTTAGACTGTGACTTTTTCTCTCCCCTGACCCGGTGGAACAGCACCCTCTCTATCCGGGACCTCCTGGTTTACAAACTAAGCACTAATACAAGTGACTATTGCTTAGCTGTTGTTTCAGAACATAGACATATCATTTCATGCTATACACACAGAACATAACACATATTTAAATTTATATGAATGACTATGCAATTTGGTGCAGACATTCATGGTCTTCGTGAACTTTTCATCTAGTGCCATGATTAAGTCTTTTAAATACATTTTTTAAATGTGTCCATTAGTTTGGTTTAGCTATCTAACAGTTCAGTTTTGATTACAATTAGCTATACTCTTGTCTCTCTGAGTTAATAATGTCCCAGTCATTTCTTAATACATGGTTATGAAGATGATGTCTGCCAATGCAACAGTGGCTCATTGATGAGCTTTTACACAACAAAAGAGCTCTATGGCACAAAGGAATAAGGGGGAGCTGTGGCTCAGGAGATCGGGTTGTCCATTAGTTGCTGGGGTGGTGGTTTGATCCCTGGCTCCTCCTATCCAAATGTCCTTGAGCACGATACTAACCTCAAATTGCTCCTGATGGCATGGCAGCTCTGCTGCCATCGTTGGTGGCTCAAAACTTGTTAAGTGCTTTGTCAGTTAAATTAGAAATGCGCTATATAATGCAATATCAGGCATTGGATACACAATATATCAGCTGCAGATTGATCAGCCCTCCTATGTGTCATATCAGAATCAGAATCAGAAATACTTTATTGATCCCTGAGGGGAAACTCTTTTGCTACAGCAGCTCTATCACGTCAGTGCACACAGGAATAGAAGTACTAAGCAAAAAATATAATACACTATAATACAGGTCAGAAAATAAATTAAGTACCAAGTGGGTATAAGTATAAAATAAAATAAGTGTGAAGTACAAAGTGGGTTTACCGGTTGATGATGATAATACGGTATAAAGTAATAGTGCATGAACTGTAAAGTTAAATGTAGCTTATTAGGATTATAATGAGACGGAGGATATTGCACAACAGTAACAGAGGTATGAATAAATATCAATATCAATAAATAGGGAATTTTAAACTTAAAAGAGTATATTGCACAGGGGTATTATTATTATGTCAAGTATTGCACATATGTAATGATCAATGTCCAGTTTATTGACCCAGGGTCATATAGACTAACACTTAGAGGGAGGAGTTAAAGAGTTTGATGGCCACAGGCAGGAACACGCTCTATGGTGCTTTTTGGGATGAGTCTTCAGCTGAAGGTACTCCTTTGCTTGACCAGCACGTCATGGAATGGGTGGGAGACACTGTCCAAGATGTCATGTAGTTTGGCCAGCATCCTCCTCTCTGACACCACCGCCAGAGAGTCCAGCTCCACCCCCACAATGTCACTGGCCTTACGGATCAGTTTGTTGAGTCTGTTAGCGTCCGCTACCCTCAATCTGCTGCCCCAGCATGCAACAGCATACGGGATAGCACTGGCCACCACAGACTCCACTAGAGGTGGCTCTGGCCCTTCCTGTACAGAGCTTGAGTGTTTTTAGCCCAGTCCAGTTTATTGTCCATGTGTACTCCCAGGTACTTGTAATCCTCTACAATGTCCACAATGACCCCCTGGATGGAAACCGGGGTCACTGGTGCTATGGCCCTTCGTAGGTCTACAACCAGCTCCTTAGACTTTGTCGCATTGAGCTGCGGATGGTTCTGCTCACACCATGAGACAAAGTTACCCACCACAGCCCTGTACTCAGACTCATCACCACCGCTGATACATCCCACCACAGCAGAGTCATCAGAAAACTTGGCAGGTGGCAGGTCTCTGTGTGGTGGCTGAAGTCCATGGTGTAGATGGTGAAGAGGAAGGGAGAGAGGAAGGTCCCCTGAGGGGCCCCTGTGTTGCTGACCACGCTGTCCGACACACAGTGCTGCAGGCGCACATGCTGTGGTCTGCTAGTCAGGTAGTCCACAATCCAGGACACTAGGGGAGCATCCACCTGCATCACTGCCAGCTTCTCACCCAGCTGGGCTGGCCGGATGGTGTTGAAAGCACTGGAGAAGTCAAAAAACATGATCCTCACCGTGCTTGCTGGCTTGTCCAGGTGGGTGTGGATGTGGTTCAGCAGGAAGATGATGGCGTCCTCAACTCCCAGCCGGGGCAGGTAGGCGAACTGAGGGGGGTCAAGGAGGGGTCTGACCATGGGCTGCAACTGTTCCAGCACCAGTCTCTCCAGGGTCTTCATTGTGTGGGAGGTCAGTGCCACCGGTCTGTAGTCCTTGGAGCCACTGGGACGTGGCGTCTTCAGCACAGGAACGAGGCAAGATGTCTTCCACAGAACAGGGACCCTTTGAAGACTCAGGCTCAGGTTGAAGACATGTTGAAGAATTCATCAAGTCCTGCCCTCAACCGGCAACGATTTATCTTCAAACACAGGAACCTTACAAACAGCTGTAAAACCTGAGATTTAGACTGCTTTTTTCCCATCGTTCTTCTCCAGCTACCTTCAATGATTTCTTCATCTAAGCAATCAACCTGTCTGTCAGACCCCATAGATATGATCAATCTGTCTTTATTAACAGGCTATGTCCCACAGTCTTTTAAACCTCTTCTTAAAAGCTCACTCTTGATCCAGGGGTTTTAGCCAACTATAGATCTATATTTACCCTTCCCTTTCTCTCTAAGATCCTTGAGAAAGCACTTGCCAATCAGTCATGTGAATTTCTACGTAACAATAGTTTATTTGAGGATTTTCAGTCAGGATTTAGAGTGCATCATAGCACAGAGATAGGACTGGTTTATATTTGAAATGACCTTTTCAGAATCAGAATCAGAAATACTTTATTGATCCCCGAAGGAAAACTCTTTGTTACAGCAGCTCTCCTTTACATCAGTGCACACAGGAGAAAGTACTAGCAAAAAATATAATACAATACACTATAAAACAGGTCAGAAAATAAATGAAGTACCAGGTGGGTATAAGTATAAAATAAAATAAGTGTGAAGTACCAAGTGGGTTTACCAGTTGATGATGATAATACAGTATAATAATACAATGTAATAATATAAGTAATAAGTAGTGGTGCATGTACTGTCGAGTTAAGTGTAGCTTATTGAGCTTATTAAGATATTGCACAACAGTAATGGAGGTATGAATAATATCAATATCAATAAATAGAAAGAGACAGGACTGGTATATATTTCAAATGACCTTTTAATTGCATCAGACAATGGACTTGTCTCTGTACTTAACTAGATCTTAGTGTTGCATTCGACACCATTGACCATCACATCCTATTACAGAGACTGGAACATTCAATTGGCATTAAAGGAACCGCACTAAGCTGGTTTAAATCCTATCTATCAGATCAATCTCAGTTTGTACATGTTAACAGTGAGTCCTCTGTGCACGCCAAAGTTAGTCACAGAGTTCCACAAGGTTCTATTCTTGGACCAGTTCTATTCACCTTTTATATATGCTTCATTTAGGCAATATTAGGAAACACTCCATAAACTTTCATTGTTATGTGGAGGATACCCAATTATATATATCAATCAAGCCAGATGAAAGTAACAAGTTAGCTAAACTTCAAGCATGCCTTAAGGACATAAAAACCTGGATGACCTGCAATTTTCTGATGTTAAACTGACGAAACTGAAGTTATTGTCTTGGCCCCAAACATCTCCGAGACACATTATCTAAAGACATAGTTGCTCTAGATGGCATTGCTCTGGCCTTCAGCACCACCTTAACTTCAAGGACTGCCTTCTTTCACCTACTTAACATTGCAAAACTCAGGCACATCCTGCCTCAAAATTATGCAGAAAAACTAGTCCATGCATTTTCTTTTTTACTTCTAGGCTGGATTATCAGGCTGCCCCAAAAAGTGTTTTAAGACTCTCCACTTGATCCAGAATGTTGTGGCACGTGTACTGACAAGAACTAGGAAAAGAGATCACATTTCTCCAATATTAGCTTCTCTCCACTGGCTCTCTGTAAAATCCTGAATACAATTTGAAATCCTTATCCTCACCTACAAAGCTCTTAATAGTCAGGCACCACTGTATCTTAAGGAGCTCAGAGTACCTTATTACCCCACTAGAACACTGCGCTCCCAGGATGCAGAGTTACTTGTGGTTCCTAGAGTCTCCAAAAGTAGACTGGGAGCCAGAGCCTTCAGTTATGAAGCTCCTCTCCTGTGGAATCAGGTCCCAGTTTGGGTTCGGGAGGCAGACACCATCTCCACATTAAGAGTAGGCTTAAGACTTTCCTCTTTGATAGCGCTTATAGTTAGGGCTGGCTCAGGTGAGTCTTGAACCATCCCTTAGTTATGCTGCTATAGGCCTAGACTGCCGGGAGACTTCCCATGATGCACCTATCTCCTCTCCCTCTGTATGCATTCTTAACCCATTAATGCATGTTACTAGCGCAACATCTTCTCCCTTCTGTAGTTTTGTGCTTTCTCGTCTCTCCCCTGTCGTTTTCAGCAGGTATTTCTGCCTCCGGAGCTGCAGAGTCTGGATCTATGATTCCTTGCTACTGTCGCCACGTGCTTGCTCATGGTGGGTATTATTTGGTCTCTGTAAATATAAAGAGTACGGTCTAGATCTGCTCTATAGGAAAAGTGCAATGACAAATTCTGTAATGAATTGGTGCTATATAAATGTTGATACTTTAGTGAACGTTCACTGACAATATATTACATTTGTCTACTGCCAAAACATGCGATCTTGCAATACAACATGTAGTGACTACTACTAGCCTATGTGTGTGTGTGCATTACATTACACTACACAAACTTTTATGATCATGTGTAGGCACTAGCAGTACTTACTTACTGGTTAGGGAAAGATTGTGGTCTGGTTTAATACAGAGTGCTGTACCTTGAAGCATGAGACATGACATGTTTAACTAAAACCATGATCTTTCCCTATCCTTAACCAAAGTGCTTTTGTTGCCTAAACCTGACCACGCACAGTCCTGCACCTTGTATGCCCAAAATCCACCCGAACCATGTCACTATGAATGCGGAGCAGTACATACAATTAGCACTTCATTAATGCAAAACAATGTCTGAACAGAATCCAGGCAATGATTATGTTTGTCACAACTACATAATTGGAAAAACAATTTAGTAATATATAAACAATAATTTCAAGGAGACAGGGATGCAATTATGTTCAAAAAGGGTGGGCCTAGCAGTACAGGCCTATGGCATGAAAGCATCAGATTGCCATGATAACAGGGCAAAATTCAATGTGTTGACATGCTTTTAATATTTAAAATGATTTTTAATGGCTTTCGATTGTGTAACTGCTAAAGAAGCAACTTTCATTTAAAGGAATGTTTAAATATCTCATACACTGTCCATCTAGAACATGGATGTATTAAACAGACTTGCAATTGATCCTCTCATCTCACTATTAAGCATTATTGCCCAAAGAGCCAGGGCTCCTTTAGTGCCCAGGCTATCCAAACACAAGGTTACACAGGGGCATGGAGATGTAGCAGAGACACAAGTACTTCTCATTCATAGAGTATCGTTACACTATTATTGCATTTTTAACGACCAAGGACACAGGAGTTTGCCTTTTTAAAAGCGAGGGTGTGTTTGTGAGGCCCTCAACCCTCAACTTCCTGGTCACGCCTCATCAGCCCTCAACCCAGCTCCCTCCACTGATCACAGACTATAAACCCCCGCATAATGCTGAAATTAACAAACGCTTGACATTTGCTCCACGTCCAATTACTCAATATCCAAGGCTGAGCACATGTTTAATCAACATTCATATCCCCTAGGGACGGAGAGAGAGCTCTCTGCTCCACCACCCAGGCCACATTAGGCCTGTTCCCATGGGCCCTCTTGGCAGGCATCACTGTTTACCTTCTCCCAAACTCCGCTGGAGACGGTGTCATCCCCCCTCCTCCTGGGTCCTACAGTGCACATGGTGGTGCCAAATTTAACCGCACAGGGGAATGTTGGTTGGTGAGCAAGAAATCGATCCACCTACCACAAAGGGGTCATGAAGAATACTAATCAAACACCTACCCCCCCTTCTTAGCTCTTCCCCTTGCTGTCATGGCCTGATGACGTTCGTCCAACTCTCAGGTCAAGAGCAGCTTGGACATAGCAGGGGTAATGTGCTGCTCCACAGATCCAGAGCAATGAAGTGACTGGTTGAAAGGAGTTGGCATGGATTTCTAACAAAGAAGTTTGTTAAATGTATTACTGAGACGAAAAGGGATGAATAAGGGTACGAGTTACAGAAAAATCACCTAAGGATGAGCCCTGTCTCTTTAAAAATCCAAGGTGTGTGTGTGTGTGTGTGTGTGTGAAGCATGGAGACTTGGTTCTCCTCACAGTGGGGGAGACATGCAGGGCAGATGACTCCATAGCATCTGGGATGTGCTGGACACATGCATGAGAGATTTACAAATATACATGGGTGATAATGAGTTATTCTTCATGCAGCAGCAGTGAGTGCTCCACCCTCATCATTTGTGTTTATGGTAAAATAAACACAAATGAAAAAATGTATCACTCCTAACAAAATAAACTAAACTCTTAAAGGGTCCTTTTACGGGTCCGTAATTTCTGAATAATAACCAAATTTGTATTAAGTTTCCTACAATTAACTATATAATTTGGTACTAATTATAGAAGAAACAGTGTTCAGTTGGTGCACTTTAAATTATTTAAATCTGATTGTTTGCATATTTTAGTCATTGCACAGTAGGCCAGCTAACAATGAAAAGATGTGAAGATTTGTATAGCAAAAATACAATTTAACATATATGGAGGAAAAAGTTTGATACTATAAATGAATAACTAATGAATTTTCTTGGTTTTAAATGGAACACTTCTTTCAAGGAAATTCTAACTTTTCCTATAATTAGCACCAAATTACACAGTTCTAAGAAACTTCCTAGGAAATTACAGAAAATACTGCATTACTGAAAAATTGTGTATTTGGACTTCTACACTATATTTACATGTCAACTATCATCAAGTTTATACACTCGAAGAAAATGAAATTATACTGTTTTTGGTTTTGTTCACATTCTAGTGTGTTCTAGTTAAGTCAATGCAAAGCTGTGATTGCTTTAAAAAAATCTTATGATCATTTTTTAGTGTAAACCTCTGTACATGCTTGAAATCATCCCTCTGTAACCCTTAAAGGAAAAGTTAACATTTTTGAAAACAACACTGTACAGTACACTGTACTGTATGTATGTTCTATAATCTGCGCAAAATCTTAATCTGCAAATTAACTAATAACTCGAGCCTCAAAATTAAGTAGTGCAGTAAAAAGTTCAATATTTCCCTTTGAAATGTAGTCAAGCATAGAATTATGAAGAAGCAGAAAATGAAAACACACAAGTACAAAAACCTCAATAATTATTATTAAATTATTACAGTACATGTCTAAATTAATTATGTCTGAATTTGGTTAAGTGTTAGGAAATATACATTGCCGTGTTCAAATGTACTGAACAACAATCAATTAAAACCACTGAACGCAACAAAATCCAGTGGTGTAGTAGAGTTCGGTCTCAGTCTCAAGGTCAGTCCTGAGGCAGTTTTTTCTGTTATCTAAGACTGGCCTCTGTCTCTTAGTGTTTTGATTCAGACATGTCTAGCTCTCAACCAGCGGTCTCACCTATAACAGTCATAGGTCTCCAGCAAAACCAGTTGGCTTGAAAAGAAATGTACAGACTTCCTGTCCAGCGCCTCTGGCTGCTTCATTTACAAGTGCAGGTAATGTGCATTCTCCATAGTGTGTCTTTGCCATGCAACAAGCAAGCATCTTCAATTTAGATGTGTAGTTTTATTATCAGATGTGTGGATATCAGACGTTCATAAGTTGTGCAACAAATATGAAGAATGTTGAATAGACACCACCAAAACTTGAAAACCACCAAAATCATTCATTCATTCCATTCAGTGTATCTTTTCTTTCTCAGCAGAGGTGAACACAAATATAAGCACAGACATTTCATAGTCATTTGGGGGGCCCCTACTGGCCATGAGGCCGTATGCAGCTCTTAGATTTAGCAGTGGTAGCAGCTCCTGCATGTACAATTATTTTGGCTAATATTGTTGTAGCATAGATAAAATCAACATTATCTTTCAAATGCTAATCAAAACTAACTATTATCTTAACTTTAATTTTGTTTAAATCATGTGTACACACACAGCATACAGACAGATGCAGGGACGGACCAGGCCAGAATGTGTGTTGTAAAGGAATTGCCAGATTGCTGATCAAACAGAGGATTACATCTGTATGTATGTGTGGTGCGGATATAAGTGGATGTGTCAGCGAATGATGGATGACCAGGGGAATGTGCTGCATCCCTGAAGTCTTATACAACCGGCCCAATCCCCCATCCATCTGAGCCTGCCCCAGCTACCTCATCTGTCAGGGAAAAGCCATTTTCTGTGCAGCGGTGCATGGTGCTTAAGGTTATTCCATTTCTTTATTACAAACCAGGATGTGGTCCTCCCAGTATACTGTACACCAGTACAAATACTCACCAGCTGCTGCATAAAACATCTTTAATCAAGCTTTGAGTTTATTTTATAGATTTTTTTCTCCCCTTTTTGGCTTTCTGTATTTTCAGACTGAAATTAAATATTTCTCAATGAATTAATTGAAACCAACATCTCCCTTCACCATTCCCCCACAATTAATATGAAAGAAAGCAATGTAATGGGAGCCAATATTTACATGTCAGGGTGCATGTTGTGTCTCCGATCTGCGTGGGGTTAATATGAGACGGGTCAAGTTTGGAGACTGTGCTGTGCTTGGGGAAGCCACACAGGGAGACAAAGACAGGGCCCCCGTCATCATTAATCTTAGTCAGTGGGCAAGGCTGGCCCAATCTGCATGACCAGGGCAGTGACAAATGCCACTATTGGACTGGGGCGTCGCATCTCCCCGGCTTCATTTCCCGTTAATGTCACATCCATCACGACCGGCCCTGTCCTGCCATGTCAGAGGAGATGAGACTGGCCATGGGTAAGAATTAATTGGAAGGACAAGAGCGAGTTTATAGGGTGGACCCAGCATCTGGGCACAGGCAGAGGAATGAAGTTTTTTTGGTGTTTGCTGGTATAAATCCACTCACAAATTATTTTAAAAGATGAACCTTTGTATTGGCATGGTTAATTAGTGTTGGAAATGACAGAAATATCTTTAATAGTGCAATTGATTCTCCAAATGTTGCTATTAAGGCTTATTAAGAGGTTGTAAAGTAATGAGAATATTGCTTTTCTTCTCCACAACTCTAAATGATGACACATCTTTGTGTGTGATTTATTCTGGATGGATTTAGTTCAGGCAGCACTCAGTGACGTACTACTGCCCTCTGGTGATAAATCCTGCCTTGATAAATATGTGAAATCCAGCACAGGTTCATCATGTATTTCTCCATTCCTGCACTGAAAGCAAGCGGATAATTTAAGAAAGTGGATGATAACTCCAATGAAAGACAAAGCCCATTATTCATTTCATCTATATCTACAGTTTCACAGGAATATTATTATCATTATGACGTATCACTGATACATCAAAATAGTTAAATGCTATAATGTTATAAGGACATTATTAACTTTTCCTCTCTTTTTTTTTGACCATTAAAATTACCAACCTTTTATCGCCAGAAAAGGATGGTGATATTGAGCACCAGATTCTTCATAATGTTACACTTGGTTGTTCACATGAAAAGTTAAAGAAATAGTTGTGCCAAGCATGAAAAGAGACCTGAGAGAAAGTTCAAACCCTAGCTCCTTTCTCACAACAGATTAAAACCTCACTGGTTACATACAGTGTAGAGATGCAGTGCTATTCAGACGCATCCTCTCTGCAGAGACATGCTGAACATCTGCGTATGTAGATGCAGCGGCTGGTAGCTCCTTCAAACTTGCTACATTTTTGTTTTAAATTGTTGTTTTTTTAGGCTTTAATGCTGAAACATCCTTGAATGATGTCTGATTGGATTTGATATAAAAGGCTAAACCAAAATTGTTCAAATCAACTGGATCAGGAGATTTTGACTATGGCAACGGCTGCGCATGTAAATGCTGCGGCCTGTAGGCTAGCTCCTTCAAACTCCCTACATTTTTGTTTTTATCTGTTATCTTTTTTTTTACGGCTTTATTGCTGAAACACGTCTTACCTATTCATCGGAAAAGAAAGCCGGGGTTTGGATTAAAGAGCAGCGGACCTTGAGCCAGATCAACCGGACCAGGCACGACGGCATCCGTGCCTGGTCCGCATCCAATTTGGATTTGAGGCTGCTCCTGGCCAATGTCCAGTCTGGACGAAATGGGAATCAGGCTGGCCAAGCAATGGGAATCAGAGACTGTTGTGCCCACATCTATACTGAGGCCTGTTCCACCAACACCCCAGATGTTCTGAGCTGAAGGAGCGCAAGGCTCTGGCAAGATGAGGAGACGGACTGTGTGTTTACATCGATGGTGCTTGGTGCTCAAGTGCAGTCAAAGTGGACGGACACTGTTTTCAGATGTCGAACATTTTATGTGAAGATAACAGCCATATTATTATCTTTACTATCTTGTTGCTGCTGTCTTGCATTACCCCAGACACAAATTAAAAAATATATATAGAGGACGAGGTGCTGGAGGAGGGACCATCATGGGAGGACAAACCCCTACATGGGATGTGCCACCGGAAAATAACTGAAGTGGCTGATCAAGAAATCCTACCAATGGCTAGAGTGGGCCGGACTTAAGGACAGCACAGAGGCACTCATCATGGCTGCACAGGAACAGGCCCTGAGCACCAGAGCAATAGAGGCCCAGATCTACCACACCAGACAAGACCCAAGGTGTAGGCTGTGCAAAGAGGCCCTTGAGACAATCCAGTACATAACTGCAGGGTGTAAGATGCTGGCAGAGAAAGCATACCAGAGTAGTGCGCATGCGCCAGCCCGCATGCTGCCTGTTGCCGTAGCTCCGTCTCGTCGTCTTACTTTTTCCAACTTTTAACTTTCCTTTTTCTTCCAAACTTGAGTAACTTGTGTGTAAGTGTAATTTAAACTACGCTCTTTACAAAAATGAGAGTAGAAAGTGTTTTGGTACTTTTTTTCGCCATGGAACTTCTTCTTCTGCTACTCGGTCAGGGCACCGCTGCAGATCAGTTGTTTGGCCACATTGTTTACACCAGGGAACAGCTGATCGCGCTGAAGCCCAGCGGCATGGCGACCAGGACTACCAATGTCCCCACTGAGATCTGGAGGAGGACACACCGAGGATGCAGAGGTGGAACAAAGCGGCGAGGGAAGAGAGAGGGGTGCAGATAAATGAGACTTAAGAATAAGAGATTTAAGTCATGTCTGCCTTCTCTCGTCATGGGCAATAAAATGGACGAGCTAACGGCGTTAGCCCGGAGTCACTCGGAATTCCGTGAGTGTAGTTTGATGTGCTTCTCAGAGACATGGCTACACCAGGATATCCCGGACCATAACGTTTCCAGCAACGGCTTTCAGACTGTTCGGGCCGACAGGGATCACACCGGGAGCGGTAAGTGGTGGGCTTGCTGTTCTGGTTAACAACAGAGGTGTAACCCTGGTCACATTACTATCAAGCAGAGTATCTGTAGCCCGGACATTGAACTGTTAGCTGTGGGACTCCGGCCATATTATCGGCCATATTAATTTTCACATGCCATTGTTGTGGCTGTTTACACCCCCCCCTCTGCTAACCCAGCATCGGTGTGCAACGCCATTCACACTGCCATAGCACAACTCCAGACTCAACACCCGAGTGCACTCATATTAATCTCGGGTGACTTCAACCATGTCAGTTTTTCAACAACACTGACTAATTTCACCCAGTATGTGAGTTGTCCTACTAGAGAGGAGAGGACACTGGACCTGCTGTATGCTAACGTTAAGGATGCATACAGCTCTTCCCCCCTCCCCCCTCTGGGTAGGTCAGATCACAACCTGGTTTACCTTAAACCCTGCTATGCCTCTGGATAAAAGGCAGCCAGCGACCACAAGAACAGTGAGGAGATGGTCAGGGGAGGCCTACGAGACACTGCAGGAATGTTTTGAGGTGACAAACTGGGATGCATTCTGTGAGCCTCATGGAGAGGACATTGACGGGCTCAGTGAGTGCATCACTAGCTACATTAACTTCTGTGTGGACTGCAATGTCCCAACCAAGATGGTCCATTGTTATCCAAATAACAAAGGACATCAAGGACATTCTGAATGCCAAGAGGAGGGCCTTTACTGATGGTAATAGAGAGGAGGTGAGGGCTATCCAGGCCGACCTGAAGGTGAAAATCAGGGAGGCCAAGGAGAAGTACAGGAGGAAGCTGGAGCAGAAACTCCAGCAGAACAACATCAGACCGACTGGCAGCAGAGGAGTTGAAGGCAGCTTGGACAGGGCCAACGAACTTAATCTGTTCTTTAACAGATTCAACACACCGGCTCCTGCTCATCCCCCTCTAACTCAGCTGCTGCTGGCCCTCAAGCTCCTCTGAGTACTCTGCTCCCCCCTCCCCATCAGGCTAACGGCCCTCTCCAGACCGACGACCCCCCCCCCACATGTAACTTCTGCTGTGTGCCTGACTGCTGACCAGGTGCGAGGACAACTGATGAAGCTCCACTCAAACAAGGCTGCAGGCCCCGATGGCATTAGCCCCAGGGTGCTAAAAGCTATGTGGAGTCCTTCAACATGTCTTCAACCTGAGCCTGAGTCTTCAAAGGGTCCCCATTCTGTGGAAGACATCTTGCCTCGTTCCTGTGCCGAAGACGCCACATCCCAGTGGCTCCAAGGACTACAGACCGGTGGCACTGACCTCCCACATAATGAAGACCCTGGAGAGACTAGTGCTGGAACAGCTGCAGCCCATGGTCAGACCCCTCCTGGACCCCCTTCAGTTCGCCTACCAGCCCTGGCTGGGAGTTGAGGACACCATCATCTTCCTGCTAAACCGCATCCACACCCACCTGGACAAGCCGGCAAGGATCATGTTTTTTGACTTCTCCAGCGCTTTCAACACCATCCGGCCAGCCCTGCTGGATGAGAAGCTGGTAGTGATGCAGGTGGATGCCCCCCTTGTGTCCTGGATTGTGGACTACCTGACTGGCAGACCACAGCACGTGCGCCTGCAGCACCATGTGTTGGACAGCGTGGTCAGCAACACTGGGGCCCCTCAGGGGACTGTCCTCTCTCCCTTCCTCTTCACCATCTACACCACGGACTTCCACACAGAGTCCTACCACCTTCAGAAGTTTTCTGATGACTCTGCTGTGGTGGGATGTATCAGCGGTGGTGATGAGACGGAGTACAGGGCTGTGGTGGGTAACTTTGTTTCATGGTGCGAGCAGAACCATCTGCAGCTCTATGCGACAAAGTCTAAGGAGCTGATTGTGGATCTACGGAGGGCCAAGGCACCAGCGACCCCGGTTTCCATCCAAGGGGTCAGTGTGGACATTGTGGAGGACTACAAGTACCTAGGAGTGCACTTGGATAACAAACTGGACTGGACCAAGAACACTCAAGCTGTTTACAGGAAGGGCCAGAGCCGCCTCTATTTCCTGAGGAGGCTGAGGTCCTTCAACATCTGCCGGACAATGCTGAAGATGTTTTATGAGTCTGTGGTGGCCAGTGCTATCCTGTATGCTGTTGCATGCTGGGGCAGCAGGTTGAAGGTAGCGGACGCCAACAGACTCAACAAACTGATCCGTAAGGCCAGTGACATTGTGGGGGTGGAGCTGGACTCTCTGGCGATGGTGTCAGAGAGGAGGATGCTGGCCAAACTACACGACATCTTGGACAGTGTCTCCCACCCACTCCATGACGTGCTGGTCAAGCAAAGGAGCACCTTCAGCGGAAGACTGATCCCACCAAAAAGCACCACAGAGCGCCACAGGAAGTCATTCCTGCCTGTGGCCATCAAACTCTTTAACTCCTCCCTCTAAGGGTTAGTCTGTTTGACCCTAGGTCACTAAACTGGACATTGATCGTTACATCTCTGCCATAATTGAATAATTGTGCAATATTCTGTGTACTACTCCCATGCAATATTAGTTTTCCCATGTCAGTTTTTCTTATTTATTGTTATTGATATTATATACCTCTATTACTCTCGACAGTACATGCACCTCTGCTTATTACTTATTGCTTATTTATTACATTGTATTATTATACTGTACTATCATCATCAACCGGTAAACCCACTTGGTACTTCACACTTAGTTTATCTTATACTTATACCCACCTGATACTTAATTTATTTTCTGACCTGTTTATAGTGTTTTATAGTGTATCATATTGTTTGCTAGTACTTTCTCCTGTGTGCACTGACGTAAAGGCGAGCTACTGTAACAAAGAGTTTCCCTACGGGGATCAATAAAGTATTTCTGATTCTGATTCTGATACATGGAGCGCCATAACCAAGTGGCTGGCATAGTGTACAGGAACATCTGCACGTATGGACTGGAAACCCAAAGGTCAAAGGTGGAAACACCTCCAAAGGTGGTAGAGAATGACCGAGCCAAGATCCTGTGGGACTTCCAGATACAGACTGACAGAATGGTAATGGTGAACCAACCAGACATTGTGGTGGTGGACAAACAGCAGAGGAAAGCCGTTGTGGTTGATGTGGCAATACCAAGTGATGGCAACATCAGGAAAAAGGAACACGAGAAACTAGAGAAATATCAAGGGCTCAGAGATGAGCTGGAGAATACTTGGAAGGTAAAGGCGACAGTGGTGCCTGTGGTCATCGGAGCACTCGGGGCAGTGACCCCCAAACTGGAGGAGTGGCTACAGCAGATCCCTGGAAGAACACCAGACATCTCAGTCCAGAAAAGTGTAGTACTAGGAACAGCAAAGATACTGCACAGAACCCTCAAGCTCCCAGGTCTCTGGTAAAGGACCCGAGCTCGAAGAATGAGACCACCCACGGAGGGTGAAGGACGAAGTTTTTTTTTTATATATATATATATATATATATATATATATATTGCATGTGTGTAGCATGAAGGGACTACTAACTTAACTCAGCTGACTCAGCCCCGGGGTGCCAGGAGCCAAACCTGGCAAGAACACCACCTTGGTACTGTATTCCCTGTCAAACTGGCCACCGTCGGTCTCGCAGGTTGTGTTCGTCATGGTTCGGCTGTGTTCACTGGAAGCTAGACGCTGATGCTAGCTGCATGGCAGGGGGACGCACATTCAGTGCTAATCGCTAAATGCCAATGTGGGATTATGATGATGATGATGAACAATTCACTTTCCTGTTTCCTTAATGGAAACACGTAAATATGTGGAATCAAATAGCACTCTGTTAGCCGTTTTGCTCTCCCGGCCAGGCCCGGGACCGAACCGAACACAACTTCCGTGACAGATGGACCGAATGTTAAAACCAACCACATATGACAGTATAATGTAATGTTAACACATAAAGCGCAATAGTTTCTTTAAGTTTGATAATTAGGCCTGCTATGGCATGTTTATGGCAGGTTATGTTGTCTTGCCAATGTAACCATGCATGGTTACATTGAGAATTTTCAAAATATGTTGTTAAGTACAAATCAAGCAGGGGAATTACCTGTCCGACAGAAATGTCCTTTTAGGTGCTGTAGGTCTCTCCATTTGTGAGATGTGTGTTTACTCGAGTTTCATCTCTGGCTTGATCTAATTTTTCTTTTTAGCTCACTTTTCCTCGGAGGAGGAACAGGCAGCTTTTTTTTCCTGCTAGCTTTTTCTCCACCGCTGTGTGCTGAAACTCTCTTCTTAAGTCACAGAGGGGAGGAGGGGGAGGGGAGTATAGGGAGTGATTGACATTGAGTTAGAAAATCCCTGTGGCTCTAATTGGTTGTTTTCATTCAGGCGTGGTGGATTTTTGCAGATTGGATTACAGCACTAGGGGAAGGCAGAGAGGCCTGACTTTTTAACAGAATACTTGACATGAATATTAGATACCTGTCAGGATATAATGACAGTTTCAGCAGATTTAACATAAGGTGATGTTTCCAAAAATATAAAGCAGAAGTAGCTACATTAGACTCTTTGAATGGTGTAACTTCAAGGTTAGCAGTAGGGTAACCATCTTGGCATAATGCATGAACAATTCCAAGTAGAAATAACAGGAATTTTTCCTGTTCATCCTTTTCTGCTGACATTGTGTGAATGTAGCCTAGTGCTGTGCTCACATCATTTGGGATGGATGGTAGAGATTTCCATGTTTACACCATCTGAGTATTCATGATTGGACAACTCAAGATGGTTGTATAATTTTGATTTGGTCTTGTGAGGATTACTCTAAACTAAAAATAATGCTGTACTGACAATAATGAACTAAACACTAAATTTTACTTAAATTATGTGGAAACAACAGACTTTGGCTGTCTATGTGTGTTTGTTTTTCTGGAACTTCTGTATTATTAAGCACCAGTATATCACAGCTTTCAGGAAAAATCTGAGTTTCTCAGTCATGATTCAGACTTGGATGTTGATGTGAGCAGTATTTACCAGGGTGAAGCACCTATATAAAATCCAGTCTTTGTTAATGTTAGTAGTTGTCCAGTAGCAGTCCTGTATTTGAGGGAGGGACTGTGCCTTTCTTTACATTTGTAACAAAGATTGTGCTTTTGACTACCTATAATAATGTTATAGGACCATTGCAGGGATACTACATAATGTACAAGCTAAACATAGAACATGACATGATCTTACATGGTTAATATAATAATGCCATTGGATATTTAAAGTATAGAGATCCAGAGATGGCTTATGACTGTGATTACATATGAGACATAACGTTGGCAGTGCAGACACTTTTTAAGTGCATCTAGAGATATTTTGGGAATATCAAAAAGGTATTTTGTCTTCTAGCCACAGAAATATAAAATGCACAGTCCTCTGTCAGACATTGACACATGTACAAGCTGAATGGAATTGACACACTCATCCTGTGACAAATGGGAATAATGTGCTTCCATCATCACACACACTGCACCAGAGAATGCAAGTGAATGGAGGCCCCGGCCAGAGGAGAGCACTGAGCGGCCTGACAGCAGTCTGATAACAGGCCACTTCTGAATGATTCAATCAGGCAGCTCAGCCCCTCAGCCAAGTGCCAAGACGTGCCCATCCCTGTGTGTTACACCGATTAGCTGCACACGCATGATGAGGGATGAAAGAATTTGTCATCATTTGCATCATTCCACAGAGATGGAGCCGCAGCCAGTGATGGGTCCAGGGCTTGTCAAGTCCCACGGGCAGTTTGCAGAGGGAGTGTGGAAGGATCGTTTTTTCTCCATTGTAAACAAAAATCTCACATTCAATTTGTCTGGAAAGAAACATAAAAAAGGAGACTATTGCTGCTCGACCAAGATGGTCTGCTCATCATTTGTGGCACCACATGATATTTTGGTTGCTTGCTGTAGAATATTTCTAGATTTAAATACACCAGCAATATTTTGTTATGTTTATGAGAGGGAACTGCACACTTTAATGATAAAATATCAAATACCAGTGATGTGGTACTGAAAAATGCCATCTCATTAATTTCATCATAAATCAAACACTAACATAACACTAAGGGACTGTATGAACATTTTTAGGGGGTGTTAGAAAAGGACTGTTTTCTTTTTGCTGAAATGAGGGTAGTCTGACATTTTTGGGAGAGCAGGGGATAGTCTTTAAATTTTTACTTACCCCAGATTAATATTTCCTTGCAAAAGGTGCAAAAAGTTACATGAAAATATGGCTTTTGTGTGGTGGTATGATGGAGCTTTGCCATAGCTCTGCATTAGGACTTTATTTTTCCCAGCACAATCAACTAGCAGCTAATAGGACCAATATGGCAGTTTGAACATTATCTCTCCAAAGAGCTTGTTATTTTGCGCTGACCCATCATTCCCTGCATCTTAACATTAAGCAGAATTAGTACATATAAATGTGTCATATAAACTTAGCCTATGATAATAGGTTCATAGTTGTGCATTAAAGGTGCTATTGATAACATTCAGCCACTAGATGACGCACTCCCTCCCCCTCCCTCCTTCCATTCCATTACAGTTGTTGCCAGTTCGTTGCACAACCTGCATATTTCATGGTCAAGTGCAGTGTGACTGACTCATTCATGTCAAGTGTTGAATCTTTTGTGATAGAGTAATTCATTTTGCAACATGTAGCTATACATTAGCTATAGATTTAGGTTACTTTGTGCTGTGGTGTTTCATGTAACCTTATCTATGTAATCTTAGGATATGGCTGGCTAATTTTAGGTAACGTTTAGCTTGTCCACTCAGTGTCCAAAGTAACATATTTTCCCCACTGGCCAACTTGGCCAGTAGATCAGAGTTTTACTGGCCCCTTGTATATTTGTAACTCTTTTTCATTCATCATTTAATAATTATAGGGGCCCTATATTGCAACACTTACTGTAAAATGACATATCAATCATCCTTACACTATTAGGTAAATATTTACATTTTAATCCAATCAAAGAGGACAGTACATTGTAGGGATGCTATTAAAACCCACAGCGCTCGACATTACACAGACAGCTACAGTAAAAATTGACATTAGCTAGCGTTAGTGTTAGCGTAGTGTTGACCTAACATTCCAAGTGTTTTCTTGCTAAAAAAAATTTCATAGTGGGTTATAAAAAACAGCTGAGGGCCACACAGCAACAATGGCTACAGGGAGAAAGGACGACTGTATGATCATGTCAGTATTTTCAGATTTTTATATTAATGTGAGTACCGTAGCTGTTGAGCTCAACGCAGCTGGCTACTTGGCTAGCTAGTGGACTAGTCTGCCACTGGCCCGGACAGACCAGTGACTGGTCAATCAACTTGCCTTGCATAAACTTGTACTGGCCCCAGGCCATCTCTAAACATGAGATGCCGCCACCCACATTTTTGAACAGAGCAGGAATTTTTTTTGTCTGTGCACTCAAAACAGTCCTGTAGAGCTGCTGTAGCATCATCTGTCCATACTTTAAATGTTTTTTTTTCCTGATGGTTTGAGCCTTTTAATCTGTTGGGAGTAAGATAAGTGGGCAGGAGAAGCAAGGAAATATGGTCTGGTTGACCAAAATGGGGGCAAGGAATGGCATTGTAGCTGCCAGAAATGTTTGTATACACATGGTCCAGTGTATTTGTTCTGCTGGTGGAATTTAGGTAAAATAGCTCTGTGGTCTGTTTGATTAAAATCATCAGCTACGATAAAAATACCACCAGGTTGTTTTCTCATGTAACTGCTGATGACCTCATATAGTTCCTGTAGTGCATTTTTTAAATTTGCATCTAGGGGAATGTAATCAGCAGCAACAAAAACACTGGTGAACCCTCTGGGCAGATAATATGGTCGACATCCTAACTTTAAAAAATTGACATCTGGGGAACATTGTCCATCAACTTTGATTATGTTTGAGCACCAAGCATCAAAGTCTACACCGTAGACTGTATAAAAGACATGGACATAGCCTCCAGTTCTGAAAAGTTAAGTCAGTGTGGAAGCGCCTTAAACAGGGCGCGACTCCACTGGTTCCAAAAAGAAGTCAGATTGTATAGAAGTCTATAAGAAAATGACCCTACTTCTCACTTGATTTATTACCTCATTAAACAGTTTCCTAATGAGTTTATGGTCTCAATCGCTAGTTTCAAGTCTTCTTCAATACAGCATGATGTCCATTTAGTAAATTATGGTCCCATTTAGAGTAAAATAGACGATAAAGCAGGGTATGCTTTAGGCTAACCTACCTTGTGATTGACAAGTCGCTACCACAGCAACAGCTCTTACCGGAGTCTTGCATTCTGTCGGGCCGGAACACGGACCGTCCATCAAGTGCAATAGCTTTATGTTGTGATGAAGCCAGGTCTCTGTAAAGATGAGGGCACAACAGTCTCTGATTTCCCATTGCTGAGTTGGCCTGAGTCTTATTTCATCCATTTTACTTTCCTGCGACCAGACATTAGTCAGAAGTAGGCTGGGTAGTGGAGCAGCCTTAGGTCCAAGCTGGGTTAGTTTAGCTCTTATCCCGGCTCTCTTCCCCTCTGGCTGATCTGGCTGGATGGTCAGAAGATGACTTACATATTTTTTCCACTTCAAACAAGTAAAATCTTACATCTCCTTCTCCCTCATTGAACAATCCATAATCTATGAATATGCAAATATTGTTCATTTCCAAAGTTTTACTAGGATACAAGCTGACACTCTGCACTGAGCTGACATACTTAAATGTTTAAGTTCACCGGCAGAGTGTCAGGAGGGAGTAGGGGGAGCGGTTGGGACAAGCAGATTGTGAACAGCACAACAATGCAATTAAATTAGGGATGACGTCATTATGGATTAAGGTTTACATTATTGTACCTCGGGCATAGTTTAAAAAAAAAAAAAAAAACGCTAAGTGACGCAAATCAAACACACCTACGATGTTGCAACCAACAACATACGCTGGGTCTGGCTAACATGCGAAATGCTAAAATACTCATGGTGGATTCTCCAGCGGTGACTTCTGTGTTCACTGAGGAACTTTCTACCTTCAGTGAGGTGTGTGAAGCTTTTCTGCTGTTTTTGATTATTAATCCCTGACACTTGACTGCGGAGCTTCATTCAGCTCAGACTGGTTGAAAACTTTGAGGAGTGCAGTGGGACAGAGAGGCTGAGTGGACTGGTTATATTATTCATTGAAAAGGATCAAGTAAACAAGGTGAGCCTAGAGCAGATGGTGGAGGAGCACTTTGCAGTGCTTAAGGCTCACAGAATGATTGTTCTTTTCTATATCATGTCTGTATCTGAGACCTGAACATTAATTTTCTTTCATCAAACTGTAACCAGTGCTTGTAATCTGGTTCAGGTCATTAATCAACCTACCAGGGTGTTTACTAACGGTACAGGAATCATATCATCCACGTGCATTGATTACATTTACACTGATGCTGGAGAACCTTCCACCCAACCTGTATCTGTTCCCATTGGATTTAGTGATCATAATCTAGTAGCTATAGCCAGGAAAGCCAAAGTTCCAAGGGCTTGGCCTAAAGTGTTTAAGAGATCATACAAGGGTTAAAAATATTTGTTGGTCTGATGTGAGTAAAGAGAGGGACCCAGATGCTGCATTTGATGTATTTATGAAATTGTTGCTTCCAGTTATTGAAAAGCACGCATCTGTCAGGAAAGTGACTGTTAGAACTGTTAGTAGCCTACACTGTGGATTGAAGAGGAGCCGGAAAAAATGCATGGTTGAAAGAGGTGAAGCAAAAGTAGTGTATTTTATTTATATAGCGCCAATTCATAACAGAAGTTATCTCATTGCACTTTTCCTACAGAGCAGCTCTAGACCGGACTCTTTATTGTCATGGTGGGCCACAGAGCCCCCCCGGTCTTCGTATGTTTCTGTGTACCTGTCTCTCCTCGTGTTTTCTGGCTGTCCTTTGTCTGTCCTGGTGTGTAAGTGTGGATGTGTCTGTGCTCTGGGCTGGTTTCCTGATCTCCCGTCTGCGTCTGATTACCAGCACACCTGGCGTCAAAAGACTCTGATCAACACGGTTTATCTACTGGACTCATCCACGCTTCCAGCGCCAGATCGTCCTCCGTACATCCGTACGAGTACACGTAACGGCTCCCGCAGCGCTTAACGTAAAGTTTCGGTTTTGTTTCTTGCCTCAGTAATAACTCCGCTTGTCTTGTCTCGTGTTTTCAGACTTTCGCTCTGCCGGTGACCACCGCCTCAGCCTGCCCTTCAGATCACCCGGACATCAGCTACCACGCCGATCTTCGCCTCCGGACACTGCCGGCCATCCACACCACATGCCCGGCTTCAGTGATCCTCCGCCTGGTCGGTTCTGCCTCCCCACTACGCTCGCCTGCCCGGAGCCAGCTCGCCTCGTCTCCGTCGGAGTGCCGTCAGTCACGTCTCCGACTCGGCTCAGTCAGATCCTTGTAGAGGTCACGGGTGACGCCGGATCTAGCATTCAATTTCATGTGTAATAATCTGCACAATAAAAACCGTCACATTCATCCAGCCGTTTCTGTGAGTTCCTGCATTTGGGTCCTGGAAAATAGCCCGCTTAAGACATTTATAATATTAATTACAGAGACCCAACAAATACAGTAAGTCTGGCTGCACATCTGAATGGCAGACATACTGTAAAATAAGGAACAATGTGACTAAACTGAACAGAAAGAAGAAGAAAATGTATTATGAAATTAAGATAAACAATATAAAGCATGATGGAAAAAGCTCTGGAGTACCTTGAATGATATCATGGGCAGAAAGAGTAACTTAGCTTCATCTTTCATTGAATCAGATGGGTCTTTTATTATTAAACCTTTAGACATTTCCAGTTTTTTAAATGATCATTTTATTGGCAAAGTGTGTAAACTAAGGCAGGAAATACCAAAATCAATTTATGAGCCATCATATTCATGTTTAAAAGACAAAATAATGAAAGACAAGAGTTGTACTTTTGAACTGAGTATAGAAGAGGTGGAAAAATATTGCTGTCTATCAATAATGAGAAACCACCTGGTACTGACAACTTAGAGGGGAAGCTACTGAGGATGATAGTGGAACATACTGCCACTCCTATTTGCCAAATCTTTACTTTGAGCCTTGAGAGAAATGTTTGTCCCCAAACCTGGAGAGAAGCTGAAGTCATTCCACTACCCTACTACTACTACTAACAGCTGACCAATCAGTTTGACACCTGTTCTTAGCAAACTCTTTTTTAGCAAATTGTATTTGATCAGATACAATGCTATTTCTCTGTTAACAATTTGACAAGTGATCTCACAGTGCTTTCACAAATGACAGACGATTTTCTGGGAGCAGTACTGTTGCCTTTCAGGGTAACACTTTATTTGAAGGTGGCTTCATAAGACTGACATGACACCGTCATAACCATGACATGACACCTGTCATGAACATGAAGGTTTATGACTGTTGTCATTAAGTGTCATTCAGTCAATTATGTTACTTTTAATGCAAAGTTGACATTGTTTGAGATGCCTTTGTTATGACAACTTGGCATTAACCAAGACACAAATGTCTTTTTGCTCTGCAGACTTTGCTTAAACAATGTCACCTGTGACATCACCGTAAGTGTGTGTGCCTCCAACTTCCTTCTGAGGAGCAGGGCAGCACATTGTGAAATCGTGTCACCTGGACAGAGACATTTCTGTGGAGAGTAAAGTGTGAGGCTTATATTTCAGACTGCATGTAGTTTAATGAAATGGAGAGTTTGTTGTTTGCTCCCTGTTTGAGTAAAACAGTTGTGTTGAACCAAATCAACAGTGCTGGTTAGTAAGCTGTGTTCATAATAAAAGGAAAATGTCATCTCTGGCGACTCCTGTCATGTTTTGCATATTTTTCTTTTTTTCTGATGCACAACTCTACTATCATTGCAATTAATGTCACAACGCTATGCACTGTGGGTTTTCCCTTAAAGTCTGTGGTGGTTCAGTGTATAGGGCTTGGGGGTAGGTGCATTGGAACCAGGCCTTTGTATGTTCTGTGCTTTTGCAGTTTTACCACAAGGTGGCTGCATTTTTCTGCTTTGAGATTGACTCATTGTCACCACAGGACAGAGTCTTGATAGTTAAAATATGGAAGTGTCTCCGAGTGAGAATGTGTGTTTTTTGTGGGTGTGGATGATTATGTATAATTATGATGATAATGTTTTGCTTTGTGCACATGCACAAAGATTAAATGTGTTGTTATTACACATTTAATCTTTAATTTATTCTGATTTGGTGCTGATAATAAAGATAACACAGCTTTTTAACTCTATGTGTGTCTATTCTGCGCTAACACTGGGAGGGTGTTCTTTGATAGAACAGAGGCTGAACATGCTGCCGGACTGCTCTGTCTGTAATTGTATTGGCTCCCTGCTATAACACCACCGAGATATGGGGATTGTGCTGGGATAGTGCTTAGTTCTGGTCATTATGAACATCAAAATTAAAATCTTTACAGGAGCTCTAAAACATTAAACTGGTAGCCTAATGTCAGCATTCATCACACCCCCGCTGAGCTACCTGTTTGTAGGTAAACAGGGATTTAAAGACAGCAAAGGATTTTTCGTCTTATCTGTAAACAAGGTAGAAATGAATATGTTCCTGTCTGTACTTTCAGTTTATGTCTGGCAGTCTAATACATCAATACAATATATAATCATCTCATCACCTTGTTGAAATTCATTTCTCTGTTTGCCCTTGATATTTTTTACCTCAGCAAGGGATTTGGCCCTGACTGTGAGTCTGAGCCGGTCTGCTCCCCGACTCACAACTGCAGATTTTATAGGTCAGCGAGTGATTACAGGGTAATTTAATCTGTGACATTGCTTTGGTGCATGTAGACATGAAACCTAATCCTAGGAGCACCTCCCCTGACCTGTGCACCTCTTTCTTTGATTGGGTTAGACAGCTTTGGATCTACACCACACTCGTCACTCACTGTGTGAGGCTCGTGATGTGGAGCAGGGGAATAAACGGCACCAGTCCTTCATCAGGATCCTGCAGCTGTCCTCGAATGCAACAGCTGCCCTCAAACCAATGACTAACATGATAGATTAGTGACAGTGTGATAACTAATTTATTTCATTGCTTCTGTCCACAGCAGTCTTTTGAAGACAGAGATCTGGACTTTAATGTTCTAAACAGTTCCTCACACCAGTGAAGCAACAGTGCATGCAATAATCTAAACAGACAGGCTTGGTCTGAGGCCTTTCTGTGTAGAGTTTGCATGTCTTCCCCGTGCCTCTGTGGGTTTTCTCTGCCTGTCCAAAGACATGCAGGTTAGCTTAACTGGTGACTCTAAAATTGCCCATAGGTGTGACTGTAAGCGTGAATGATTGTTTATCTCTATGTGTTAGCCCTGTGATTGACTGGTGACCTCTCCAGGATTTCCCCCGCCCCCCGCCCAATTTCAGCTGGGATTGGCTCCAGACCCTCTTCGGATAAATGCTTATAGATAATTAATGAATGAACACAACTACTGTAGTCATATTAATAAACTGTCACACAAACAGGAGAACAAGACGTATCACTAATCAGAATCAGAAATACTTTGATCCCCGAGGGGAAACTCTTTTGTTACAGCAGCATCACTACCACGTCAGTGCACACAGGAATAGAAGTACTAAGCAAGAAATATGATACACTATAATACAGGTCAGATAAATTAAGTACCAAGTGGGTATAAGTATAAAATTAAAATAAGTGTGAAGTACAAAGTGGGTTTACCGGTTGATGATAATAATACGGTATAAAGTAATAGTGCATGAACTGTTAAGTGTAGCTTATTAAGATTATAATGAGACAGAGGATATTGCACAGCAGTAATAGAGGTATGAATAAATATCAATAAATTAAACTGAAAACAGAGTATATTGCACAGCAGTATTAACACAGAATATTGCACAATTATGTCAAGTTTAGCAGAGATGTAATGATCAATGTCCAGTTTAATGACTTAGGGTCATACAGACTGACACTTAGAGGGAGAAGTTAAAGAGTTTGATGGCCAAAGGCAGGAATGACTTCCTGTGGTGCTCTGTGGTGCATTTTGGGGGGATGAGTCTTCCGCTGAAGGTGCTCCTTCAACACGTCATGGAGTGGGTGAGAGACACTGTCCAAGATGGCATGTAGTTTGGCCAGCATCCTCCTCTCTGACACCACCGCCAGAGAGTCCAGCTCTACCCCCACAATGTCACTGGCCTTACGGATCAGTTTGTTGAGTCTGCTAGCGTCTGCTACCCTCAACCTGCTGCCCCAACATGCAACAGCATACAGGATAGCACTGGCCACCACAGACTCATAAAACATCTTCAGCATAATGATTATACATTATGAGGAGACTAATACTAACACATATACTAACACGAAGTCGAAGGCCTGTCGGGTGCTAAGAAAAATATGTACAGCTCTAATTACCATATGTTTGGTTTTGAAAGGTAGCACTTGAAAGAATTAAATTTTGCTTCAGGTTTCTAATGTTTTCACTGTCATCTAGTTGAAACTACAACTAAATAGTGTTTTTTGAGGCAGTGCACTTAATTAGGGTTAAAAGATCAGTTTACTTGTCATGGAGAGTACTATTCAGCATGTACAGTGTCTACTGTATTTGTCAATTCTAAGAAAACAATTATCTGAGGGCATGGAGGCTGAACGATGAGGGCATTTAACAAACAGGAAAGAAAGATAATGAGTTGCATTATGGGAATTGTAGGATCTAGCATGTTTGAAGCTTGACTCACATTAGGTACTAAAAGTCAGGATATCTTGGCCCATTTTGACCCTTCTTTTTTAATCTGGATCCAGTGAGTCCCCCGACTACATGGACAGGAAATACAAAATCGCTGGAGTACCCCCTTAAAGAGTGAGTTCACCCAAATTACAACCTTTGTTTTGTTTTGTTTTTTTACTTATTTCCAGTAGTCTCTTTATGTCTCTTCTCCCAGGTTAAAGAGTCAGGCTTAAAGGGTTTGTAAAAAGGATCTCCACACTACAATCTACACACTCTATATAATAATTACATACACATATAGCTTTCAGTCACAGACCTTCCTCAGGCATACAAGGCAATGTCTTCTGTTGTTGTAAAGTCTGTAGACTGGTTTTGTGTGTTTAGGCTGGTCAAACAGGTTAGGTATGAAACCACCAAATAACTCCTGGAAAATTAACAATGTTGCTAGTTTCTAAAAACAGACACTATTATTCTCTTGTTGGTGGAAGTGTGCTTCAAGATCCTTTGTCCTCCCATCTCCCACGCATGTTGGAACAGATACGCTTCTATTTTCATCAATCCAGCTGTCTGCATAACATCTCATATTTCACTCCCACTATACACGCGTAAACATGACCAGAAGCATATTTTTCCGCTGCAGATTTATTTACCTGAAGGCATCCTGTGTAGACATAGATGGAGGACTGAAGCTGCTGCTCTGCTAACATGCTGCTCACGCTAAGCGAGCTGTGTAGACAGAGTGTTAGAGTTCATCCTATAGACAGCAGGCCAGCAGGCTTACATGAAAGTCATCCAATTTTGCTTTCAGGAGATTCCAACTTATTTACGGGTATTTCAGTCAGTCAGACTATAGCTTTCTGTATCATCCAGACCATATAACTGTAATTGTGCATGAATTGTAATTCCACATTTCCCAAGTTGGATGAGCTTTCGAAATGCTTACTCTTGTGTTGACCTAGTTGTCAGGTGACATTTTGAATTCAGCGTCTGCATGCAGACGGGAGGAGCAGCACTCAGGTCTCTGACTCCTGTACCAGTTAGCCATTAGTCGTGCTAGCCTGCAAGACGCTTCTAAAATAAGTTCAGACTGTTGGGGAAAATGCAGACTTATGTTTTTATTATGAGCTCAGTAAAAATGTCACTCAACCATCTGTAGGCAGCTAAGTGAGTTCAAATGAAGTGCACTTCTCAGCAGGTCCCAGCTGTGCCACTTTTGGTTTGAACAGTGGCAGTGATGACACAACCCGCTGTGGTTGGCTAAATATTAAAGCTTTATCTCTTGTTTTCAACATGCCAAGTAATTTGACTCTTTGCTCATGAACCCTGCAATGATCTGTTTGCATGCAGACCCAGCTCACTGTGATCTCTGCCACCCAAAGGAGTTGTGTGTACTATATGGGAGTAAATTAAGAGGCACGTTAGATGCGACTCAGCAGGTCACATGATATAATGATACATGGATGAATATGTAGGGGAGACCTGTTGTGGTTGCAGCTGTTTTTCTGAAGATGTCTGCCTTTTTTCCATTTCAGAAGCTGTTTTAACCAAAAGTCTAATTTATATGATAACAAGCAGATTCCAGAAGTTTTAACTGTGTTGTTGTATGTTGCACCGTTAACTACCTTAAGAGGCTAAAGCCTGGCTCTCTGAGGCTGTACCTTGGCATATTATTGTATCTAGTGATTGACTTATAGCTCTGTAGCATCTTATTGGAATTTGTATTTGTGTTTGCTCATATAAGCACACAGTTACCTCTGCCAGCGCTGCTGTTTTGTTTTGGTATTTTGTCTCTGTATGTTTCCACCTTATAATAAACTGTTTGACAAAAATCTGCACATTTATCAAAAACTTTGATTATCCTGTATGTATACTGTGTACAGATCAGTGGAACCACAGTGTGTACATGTTGTTCAGGTTATTCAGTGCTCAGAAGCTGAATGCACATGAGACATTTATACTGGGCGCAAAGCATATTTTTTATGGAAGGGTGTGTAGTGAACGGATGAGGGGAAAAATCGTGGTCGTGGTGGGAAGACAGGAGGGAACCAGGGGAGTCGAGAGTCTGAGTGAGGGAGCCACCTCTTCATGTGCTCTGATTCAGATACAGCCCCAAAAAAAGAAACTTTGAATGCAAAGAAGTACATGAGCGTTTCTGATATCGTTCAGATCATTGCGGACCTAGGTATGGTATACTGGAGAAGGCCTCTGGGCGGGAATTTTTGATGCTGTGTGTCAGGGGTCCTCTGCCTGGAAACAGCGGAGGCGGCTCCAATCCAGAAGGAACGCCCTGAGTGTAGCTTGGGGGTATTCCAGATCTGGATAGGATTTGGCGAAAGTGGATGCGAAACTGGAAGCTTGTGGCCACTTTACCTGTCTCTGTCGTGAACAGAGGTCTTGGGGGGAAGCTTGACTGGCTAGTCTTGAGTTTATGTAGTCGCGTGTAGGTTCTTGTGGACTTGACTACGAGTTGAAAGAGGTAGATGGGTTGAGGTAGACCAGATGTCTCTTAATGTGCTCTGATTCGGATAGAGCCCCAAAAAGAAATTTGGAATGGAAGGAAGTACATGGGTGATTCTGATGTCATTTAGATCATTGCGGATGTTGTTAAGGTGTGCTGGTTCAGGCCAGTGGCCGAACATTTTGATGATGTGGTCGGGGATTCCGTGCCTGGAGACTTGGTACAATTCGAAAGAGGTAGATGTGTTGAGGTAGACCAGTCTGGTTGGTCTTGCTGACTTTGAGGTGATGGATTACAGTGTCAGAAGAATGGATGGAAATGTCAGACAAAGTTGCATTTTGAGATGGATGTAGTTGAGGGTAGAAGCTGTGAACTCTGAGCTGCGCGGAAAGCCGAAGAATGCCGGTGGGAACATGGATTCTAAGACTTTGTGTAAGGAGACATGTAGCCTGTGCGAAGAGTTCTGATGGCTAACTTCAGGTTTAGCCCTCTGCTAACTTCAATGGGATAAAAAAAATTTATCGTGCAGCTCTTCTAGACTTTCCAAATGTTATCGGACTGAATGGATCAAATTCTGATAGTGAAACGAGTCATTTTGTGGGGTTGTGTCACAAAAAAATATCCACTGCTTTACTGCTTCTCTTTTTCCCATGATTGTGTGCAGGAAAAATGCTTTTTGGGCCCCTGTCCGACCAAAAGTTGTAATTACCCGGTCTGACCACTATGTCATATTGGTTTCAAAGCCTGGTTCTGTGGGCGTGCTCAGAAGCACTCAACCTGTTTCAGAGCTGCTGCTCAACTCGAGAGTTGAGCCATTGTTGGGACTCCACAGATTAATTCATTAATTTGGGTGATTGTTAACTGAAATTTTGTTAGGAGACTGCATTCTCTTTTGTCCCACAAACCTGAGAGACATTGGACATGGCATTGGCCAGTCTGACCTGTGACCTGGATGTCACCAAGTCAATACAAAGGTCAGCGATTATTTGCTCTGTCTCTTTCTCCTGGAATCCTTCACTGCGGCGGACAGTCCAGGCTGTCCCTCTCTCAGTGTGACCTGCTCACCAGCAGACACCAACCTGAACTCTCTCCTCCTGGCTTCGCTGTGTAATCTGCTCAGAGCAGAATGCAGCAGAACCGAGGTCTCCTGATCTACCATTGCGCTGCGAAGGCCTGTTAGATCTCTGCAATAAAGTTTACTGCCAACGGCTATTGCACAAAGCCTGCTAGCTAACTTTAAAAAAACACGAAGCAAGTTAATGCTGAGCTGTTAACTCTGTAAGGACAACCACAGATGGAGCGTGGTTCAACCGGTCGCTCTATGTGGTTGCCATCTCTACAAGCAGACACTGCACAGCAAAAGATGCTTCCACAGCAGAACCACAATTCTTCCCAGCTTGGCTTGTCTACAACAGACTGACTGCCAGCTAACAGCAGCACCAAAGCCACCTCTCTTTCCCTCCCAAGGATGGGTAACGTAACAATTGGGCATAGCATTGAGTAACATTATATATACTGTAGCTAAGCAAAGGACTGTTTAACTTTTGTACATGACGTGACGTTACTGATGTGTTTTCATTAAGTTTTTATTGTTGTGATTTTCTCCATGGTTAATGTGAGGTTATTATTGTAACTGTAGTTCTCAGCCACTGCTAACTAACCCCTTTTAACTTGGCACCGTTATCCTACACAGATCATACACATACACCTGTAGTTTGGTCCTTAAAGACAACCACATCCGGCAGAGAGAAACTTTAAAGCTCCCGCTTCACATGTTGTTTTGTTTCTGACCACGTGGGTTCATGCTCATGCATGCGAGTCATACAGAGAACAAAGAAACACACACATTCCTTTTGGTGCACACCCAGACCTGCGCACACACACATACACCCTTTGTTCTTTAGTTTAGTATTTAGAGTTAGACTTCACATTGTGTGTTTTTGCTTTTAATAAATGCTTGTGTATAATTATACTGGTTTCTTTAATGTTTCACAAGAGTGAGTAATAGTGAGTAAGAGTGGTGGCCCCGAGGACTTTATTCATTAAAGTTATTTATGATTATCTTTGATCATTCTGATAGCTATAATTAATTGATAGCACCTAAAAAAGTGGGTGCCCCCCTTTGACCACTGTAAATCCCAACACCATCCAGTCACTCACTCGCACACGCTGAACCAACGAGTTCCACCCACTCCCAGTCCCCAATGATTCACACAGTTAGACCAAGAGTTCTCAAAGGCATTATGTAGGCAAATAGCCTACATAATGCCTTAAAGACTTTGGTGTGGCCTAGTCAAAGTCCTGACCTGAATCCTATTGAGATGCTGTGGCATGACCTTAAAAAGGCAGTTCATCCTCGGGTCCTTCCCCTGTTGCCACTGTCCCACACCCTTGTGACACCATCTTGATCAGCATTGATACTAAATTGCTAGATATCCCTTTTAATATGAACTTGATTAATAGCATGACACCTTAAAAGGTATAATAGTGGCTAAACTGTCAAGCAGTAGTGTCTTCAAAAACTATTTTAATACCAGCCAATCAGAAACAAGTATTTCCCATGGCCAAGGTAAAAAAATCTGATTGTTGTATGACTGACTTAGAGTTGCCTGAAAGCCTGTCATTCACCTGAAGCAGTGGTTATATAGGACATGCTGAAGCTTAGCTGAACAACAACCAACAACGGCAATGGCAAATATTCAGCACACACTCACACTAAATAAAGAACCCTAACCCTAACCCTAAATAAAGAAAAAACAACCATCATGAGATTTTGGTAGATAGAAGATTGTTACAAAATTGTAGACTGTTACAAAGTGTTGAAATATGGAATATATGCTGTGAAAGACCTTGACATATGAAGCATTGAGCATTTTGTTGTTCCGTGACAAAAAACCTTGAAGGATAAAACACCAATGCTAAAATGGCTCATAAATTTTGCAGCTGTGTTCGCTGAAAAAGAACATTCAGTATTTATATCTGTGTGCCAGATTAATGCGTCTGTGGATCTATCATGTTGTGGATCTTTT
Organism: Siniperca chuatsi; assembly: GCF_020085105.1. NCBI lineage: Eukaryota > Metazoa > Chordata > Actinopteri > Centrarchiformes > Sinipercidae > Siniperca > Siniperca chuatsi. The sequence goes on from NC_058057.1 coordinate 232,996, forward strand.
AAACATACAAGTTCACATATCCTGCAGGGTACTTTGAACAAAATGAATAAACACTTCATTTAAGAGGAAGTGTGACAAGAGAAGTCTAAAATGACTGAAAGTAGCGTACACAAAACTAGTATATCTAATTTGACAAATAAGCCCTAAAATCTTGTAGGGAGGAGGTCGAGTGGATGGATCTCTGTTCATTTTCTGTTTCCTACCAACAGTAAACAATAGTTTATTTAACCCTGTGTTGTAGAGAAATCATTTCTCCTTTAGATTATTAATAAAACTGAAGCAACGTATCTGAAAATACAAGTTTCTTTTATTGTGTACATAAGTGAGAGGATTCATATAGCAAAATGAGCAGTTTCTGAGTCGTCTCTGTCCCTCAGGATTTTTTCTATCAATCATTTTTATAATGAGTGAAAAACATCTCACACACCAACTTGACCTATACATAATTTGGACATAATCATGCCCTTAATAACTTCTAACTGGGTGCTGCACGCACACACACACATAGGCTTTGCTATTGATCCAGCTCAAGGTGAAGAAATGATAACAGTATTCAATTCAATTTTATTTATATAGCACCGATTCATAACAGAAGAGAGGGAGGCACAATGCAAGACCACGTAGAATTTTTTTTCTGTATTGTTCAGTATCTGTTCCCAGGCTTCTCAGAGTAAACACAATTACTTTTCACATGATAATACTTTGGTTGCTTACAGGAAGTCACAATTTATCCCCATACACATGACAACAATCAATTCTTTAACCTCAACCAAGTTGTTTTTGTGCCTGGACCTAACTTAACCATAGCAGTGTCAAAAGTAACAAATGATGTCATCCTGCTGATAGGGACATCAGATCAGGAAACTGTCAGGGGTAAAGCAAGTACAGTGGATACGATGGGCTGGAGCTAGGAAAGTCTATGAGTCTTAACTGAGTATGAGTTGTTCGTTCAGTCCACTGGAGGAGACCGGGAACAGGAGAGCCAGGAGTCGAAGACACACACATAGGCTGAGTGAGTCCAAAGTCCTCGGGGAATCTTTAGGAGATACTGCGGTCGGGTTGAATCTCATAGTAGGTTTGAGACCAGACAGTGAGTGAACCGGGGGAGTGTGTGTTTATAGTGTGGGGTTGGTGATTGGTGGCAGGTGTGTGATCAGTACTCAGGTGAGTGAGATCTGTTGATTGCAGTGGGTGGAGCTGGTGGTGTCTGTGTTGGCTCTCTGACAGTACCCCCTCCTCCAGGGGCGGCTCCTGACGCCGACGGGGTCGGCCTCGGCCTCTGGGTGCAGGACGATCTGGATGAGCCCGATGAAAGTTCGTCAGTAGAGCAGGGTCGAGGATGTCATATCGCTGAACCCAGGATCTTTCTTCGGGCCCGTATCCTTTCCAGTGTACCAGGTACTCGAGTCGGCCGCCCCGTCGCCTGGAATCCAGAATGGCCTCCACCCGGTAGATTAGGGGTTCCTCGATCACGTCTGGAGGAGGAATTATGGGTAGCTCCTCGGGTTCTGCGGAAGATGGAGACACAGGTTTTAGGAGTGAGACATGAAATGAAGGGTGAATGCGGTACCTCGGGGGAAGCTGGAGCCGGTAGGTGACGTCATTAAGCTGCCTCTCGATGGGGAAGGGACCCAGGTAGCGGGGACTCAGCTTACGGCAGGGCTGACGGAGACGCAGATCTCGAGTGGAAAGCCAGACGCGATCCCCTGGATGATAGACCGGGGTAGGGGATCGTCAGGCATCTGCAAATTGCTTGTGTCTCCGTACAGCATGCTGCAGGTGGATATGGGCTGAGTCCCACACTCGCTCGCTCGAAACCAGTGGTCAATAGCTGGGACTTCCAATGGTTCCTCAGTCCATGGGAACAACGGGGGTTGGTAACCGAGCACGCACTGGAATGGGGTGAGACCCGTGGTGTTCTGTTTTAGGGAGTTCTGTGCGTAGTCAGCCCAAGGGAGGAAGCGGTTCCAGCTGGTTTGGTTGTCATGACAAATCTACTCCGACGTGGGACCAGGGTCTATGTGGTATAGGAAGGGGTACCAGTTTGCCAACAGGAAGTTGACGTGGCGTGCGGGAGTTTGTGCAGACTGAGCATCCTTCCACGAATTGGGAGACATCCCGGACCATACTGGGCCACCAGTAACAAGCCTGGAGGAGCGAGAGAGTACGCTGGCTGCCTGGGTGTCCAGAGCCCGGGGAAGCATGCTCTGAGCCCAGAAGGTCTTTACGTAGGCTGGTTGGAACGTAGACCTTACCCTCTGGGCCTCCCGGCAGAGCGGGTTCAGAAACTGTGGCGGCCTGTATTTGGTCATCCAGGTCCCATTGGATAGGGCTGACAAGTATGGCTGGAGGGAGGATGGGTTCTGGTGTGGGAGTTTCCTCGGGAACATGCATTCTGGAGAGGGAATCTGCTTTTATGTGCTTGTCTCCAGGTCTATAGGTGATGGTGAAGTGGAAACGGGTGAAGAAGAGAGCCCAGCGGGCTTGGCACGGGTTCAGTCTTTTGGCGGTACGGAGGTATTCCAGGTTCTTATGATTGGTGATGACAGAGAACGGGTGATTAGCTCCCTCCAGCCAATGCCTCCACTCTTCCAGTGCCAACTTTATCGGTAGCAGCTCCCGGTTGCCGATGTCGTAATTCCGCCGGGGACAGCTTCTTGGAGAAGAAGGCACAAGGATGGAGTTGAGGAGGCTCTCCGTGGCGTTGGGATAGCACCGCTCCCACGCTGGTGGTGGAGGCATCCACTTCCACCATGAAGGGGAGATCTGGGTTTGGATGGGTGAGCACGGGAGCAGAAGGCTCTCTTTAACTCTTCGAACGCGGTTCGAGCTTCGGGGTTCCAGGACAGTGACTTGGGTTTACGACGGAGCAGGGAGGTGAGAGGAGAGGACATGAAACTGAAGCTCTTAATGAATCTGCGATAGAAGTTTGAGAACCCGAGGAAACGGAGTTCCTTTACTGTTTGAGGAAGTGGCCAGTTCTGGATGGCTTGGATCTTCCCCTGGTCCATATGGATGCCCTCTGCGCTGACGATGTACCCAAGGAACTGGACTGTGGGGCGATGGAACTCGCACTTCTCGAGCTTCAGATAGAGCTGATGTTTCCTGAGCAGTTGGAGGATCTGCGTGACATGGTGGCAATGTTCAGCCAAGTCCCAGGAGTAAATGAGGATATCATCGATGTAGACGATCACAAAGTGATGGAGATACTCCCGGAACACCTCGTTCATGAAGCCCTGGAAGACGACTGGAGCATTGGACAGTCCGGCATCACCAGGTATTCATAGTGACCCGAAGGGGTGATGAACGCCGTCTTCCATTCGTCCCCCTCCCAGATTCGAACAAGGTTGTAGGCACTCCGCAGATCCAGCTTGGTGAAAATGCGAGCCCCACGGAGTTCCTCGAGGGCAGCAGGGACCAGAGGAAGAGGATGAGGAGGAGGCCGCGGGTGAGGTAGAAGGTCGAATGAAGTTCTGGCGGAGAGCCTCCTCGATGTAATCCTCCATTGCCTTGCACTCCGGGGTGGACAGAGGATACACACGTCCTTTAGGCGGTGTAGCCCCAGGCAGCAGGTCAATGGCACAGTCCCATGGCTGATGTGGTGGTAAGAGGGTGGCTGCCTGTTTGCTGAAGACATCCTGGAACGCCACATAGTCAGATGGGATGTCGAGATCTGGCGGTGGGTCAGGACTCTCCACACGGCTGGAATGTACCTGGACGGGGGAGTGACTAACCAGAGGTTTGGGAACAGAGGAGACACACTGTCGAAGGCAAGCTGGACTCCACTGCAGAATCTCGCTGGACTCCCATCTGACTTCTGGAGAGTGTTGAGCGAGCCATGGGCGTCGCAGGATGACGTCTACGGTGGGTTCCTCCAGTACCAGGAAGGAGATCTGTTCTCTGTGCAAACAACCGACACGTAGAGTGATGGGTGGTGATTGATATTTTACTCTACCACATCCGAGCGGTTTTCCCTGGATGGTTTCTACCTTAATTCAGCATGAGGTAGAAACTGTAACTCTAGTCATTTTAATAACGACGGTGAGATGAAGTTGCCTGAGGAGCCCGAGTCGAGGGGGGCCCGTACTGCAATGATAGAATGGGGGGCAAGTAATTGGATTTCTAGAAGGGTTAACTTTGAAATGGCAGGAGAACTGGGAGCCACCGCAGGACGTGGAGGACGGGTTGGGCATGCTCTGATCTGGTGCCCAGAGGCCCCCGCAATACAGGCACCAGCCCTGGGTCAATCTGAGGGTGCTGGCATTACATAGGGAGGGGACCCAGGCACACACCAGCACTAGCTTTAGCAACATCATAATCCATTGTGGCACTAATAACGTAAGGATGAAGCAGTTAGAGATCACAAAACAAAGCCTAGCCAGGATGTTGGAGTTGGCCAGAAAGATGAGTCAATATCGATTAATTGTTTCTGGTCCTTCACCTGTGGGGGGTAATGATGAGATGTACAGTAGGCTTACTTCATTAATTCGTTATTGTAATGAGTGGAGTTTTAGTTTTTCGATAACTGGCCTTCTTTCTGGGGGTGCCCCAACCCTTTTGAAAGCAGCCAGCCATCACCCTACTGGAACAGGCGCCGCTATCTCATCTAGGAATATAGACAGGTGTTCACGTCAAGTTTGACATTAGGGACTTAGCGCTTGGCAGGTCGCAGCTGATTAGAGAGTCCACTAGATTTATTGTTAGTGTGAATATGTGAAATACAAAAATCTAATTATCATTGACTTGATTCTCTTCAGTGGGAGAGAGGTGTCTGCTCTGACTGTCTCTCCTGTCACATCTGTGGTGTCAGATCACTTTCTTATTAAATTTGAAGCAACACTAGTCTGTCCTTGTAATTGTGGTGCTGATGTGTTCACCACTCGCCACATCGGTCTGTCAACTTTACTTAGTGAACATTTGCCTGCAGTCCTTGCTCCTTTCACTGCAGCGCCAGTACCTGCCTAAAATTTAATCAGTGACTTAAACTCAGCCCTTTCTAGTTTCCTGTATTCAGTCACCTCTTGCTAGCAAAACAAGATGTTCAAAGAGGCCTACACCCTGATTTACTGAATTAAAACTTACTCTTAAGCAGGCCTGTAGGAGAATGGAATGTAAATGGTGTAAATCAAAACTGGAAGTTTTCTACCTCTCATGACACAAGTGTGTAATCAATTATAAGCATGCTCTGACCGCTGCCAAAGCGGCCTATTTCTTTTGTTTAATCAGCAACAATAAACAACAATAAACAATAAATACAATTCTATATTTTCTTTTGACACTGTAGCCAAACTTACTGAAAAGCAGCCGTCTGTTAGCTACTCAGCCTTTACGGTTCATGATTTCTTAAACGTTTTCAGTGTAAAAATATATTTGATTAGATACAAAATTTGTTCCTCATCTCCAGCTACTTCTGTTAAATTGGTCGTACAATATTCTTATGCTGATTCCCAGTTATTCTCAGTTCTTACAAATTTTGAGAATATCTCTCTCCAAAAAATTGACTAAGCTAGTGTTAACTTCTAAACCAACTACCTGCCTCCTTGAGGCCCTACCAGCTAAACTTTTTAAAGATCTCTGGCCATTTATGGGACCTACAATGCTGAATATTGTGAATTTGTCACTTACACCTGGCATTGTCCCCACTAGCTTTATGACTGCTGTGGTTACACCTCTACTTAAGAAACCATATCTCGATCCAGGGTCTCTAAATAATTAGCGACCAGTCTCTAACCTTCCATTCTTTTCAGAAGTACTAGAAAAAGTTGTGTCTCAGCAAAGTTTGGTCAACATAGTTAACACTAATCTTTTTGATCCTTTTTATGCTGCTTTCAGGGACTCAACTTTCACTCAACTGACACTGCACTTACTAAAGTGTTGGGACCAATGTCACTCCATAGATAAATTCATTCATTTGTGGGACTTTAACTTTAACCCTTTTTATTATGAGACCACATACTCTTTTGTTCTGTAAACAAAGGAAAGCCATGGAACTCCATAGCCATAGTTTCCCACAATCCTCCAGACTTTACACCTTCCGTAGGCAAGAACTTCCCCCATGGACCCAGCTTCCAGCTACCATTGGTCAGTCTGACCTGTGACCCGTGATGTCGCCAGGTCTATAAAAGGATCAGCAGGGCATTTCTTGTGTATAATTATGCTGGTTTCGTTAATGTTGCACAAGAGTGAATACTTTGCCAACCTCCTCTATGTAGAATTCCAAATCCTTCAACCTATTAGCTATTAATGGTAATTTTGGTTATAGTTATTAATTTAATTATTAATTAAATTAATAACTATAATTTAATTAATTAAATTATAGTTCCAAATTGATAGTGTAGTGTATTTTATGAGACTGAATCAATTAATCAGCTATCCTTTTCCCTTCTTTAAGAGTGGTGCCCTGAGGACTTGGTGACAACTTCATTAAAGTTATTTCTGATTATCTTTTTATTTATTGATTGCACCTACAGAATTTGGTGCCCCCTTTAACCATTGTAAATCCCAACAAAAACTTTTGACACCATAGATCATTGCATACTCTGAGACCGACTGGATCGTCTCTGGCCTGGCTCTCACGTGGTTAAAGTCTTACCTATCTGAAAGAACACAGTGTGTTTCCTATAACAATACTACATCAAACATTTCTGACATGAAATATGGATGAAATATGGAGTACCTCAGAGCTCTGTTCTCAGGGCCAAATTATATGCAGTCATGGAATAAATTTCCACTGCTACGTTGATGATACTCAGCTGTATGTGCCTGTAAAGGCATATGATCATTCCCAAATTATTAAAAAAGAGGCCTGCTTGTCTGCTGTGAAAAACTGGATGTCACGTAATTTCCTGCTCTTAAATTCTGATAAAACTGAGATGCTGGTCATTGGCCCTACTGGACATAGACACCAGTTACCGTTACATTTGCTCCTATTCTTTCTTTTGATCAGCACATTAAAGAAATCACCATGACAGCCTTTTCTGTCCTCGGCTGATGCAGAGATCCTAATTCATGCCTTTGTTTCATCCATTGTAAAATTTTGTTGTCAGGCCTGCCACGTGCTAGTACAACAAGTATTCAAATCTTACAGACTGTTGCTGTTGAATGCAACCACAAGGGGGCACAAGCCAGTGTCTTCTTGTGCCAGTCCCAAGTCTGGATAAATGCAGAGGGTTGTGATAGGAAGGGCATCCAATGTAAAACACATGCCAAATTAAAAATGCGAATCGTGAAAATGACTTCCATACCGGATCGGTCAGGGCCGATTAACAACGACCGCCACCGGTGCTGTTGACCTACAGGGTACCAGTGGAAATTGGACTACTGTTGGTCAAAGACGAAGAAGGACAGGAGGAAGGTGTGTTCGTAGGCAGAGAGAGAAGAGGAAAGCTCAGAATGTAGGACTGACAGTAGGGACTTTGAATGCTGGGACTATGACAGGGAAGGCTAGAGAGTTGATTGACATGATGCAGAGAAGGAAGGTGGACATACTGTGTGTCCAGGAGACCAGGTGGAAAGGTAGCAAGGCTAGAAGCTTAGGAGCAGGGTTCAAGTTGTTCTACCATGGGTCAGATAGGAAGAGAAACGGAGTAGGAGTTATCCTGAAAGAGGAGTTTGTGAGGAATGTTCTAGAGGTGAAAAGAGTATCAGACAGGTTGATGAGTCTGAAGCTGGAAATTGAAGGGGTGATGTTCAATGTTGTGAGTGGTTATGCCCCACAGGTAGGATGTCAGTTAGAAGAGTAGGAGAAATTCTGGAGTGAGTTAGATGAAGTGATGCAGAGCATCCCCAGAGGCGAGAGTGGTGATTGGTGCAGATTTCAATGGGCATGTAGGTGAAGGGAACAGAGGTGATGAGAATGTGATGGGCAGGTTTGGTCTTCAGGACAGGAATGCAGAAGGACAGATGGTAGTAGACCTTGCAAAGAGGATGGAAATGGCTGTAGTGAACACTTTCTTCCAGGAGAGGCAGGAACATAGGGTGACATTTAAGAGCGGAGGTAGAAGCACTCAGGTGGACTACATCTTGTGTAGACGTTGTAATCTGAAAGAGACCAGTGACTGTAAAGTAAACAACACAGGATGGTAGTGTGTAAAATGTCTCTGGTGGTGAGGAAGATGAAGAGGACAAAGGCAGAGCAGAGGATGAAGTGGTGGAAGTTGAAAAAGGAAGAATGTCGTGTAGTTTTCAGGGAGGAGCTGAGACAGACTCTGGGTGGTCAGGAAGTGCTCCCAGATGACTGGACCACTACAGCTAATGTGATCAGGGAGACAGGTAGGAGGGTACTCGTTGTGTCATCTGGAAAGAGGAAAGCGGACAAGGAGACAACGAGGAAGTTCAGGAGTGTATACAGAGAAAGAGGTTAGCTAAGAAGAAGTGGGACACTGAGAGGACTGAAGAGAGTAAACAGGATTACAGGGAGATGCAGCGTAAGGTGAAGGTAGAGGTGGCAAAGGCCAAACAAAGAGCATATGAGGACTTGTATGCTAGGTTGGACACTAAAGAGGGAGAGGTGGATTTGTACAGGTTGGCCAGACAAAGAGATAGAGATGGGAAGGATGTGCAGCAGGTTAGGGTGATTAAAGATAAGGGTGGAAATGTATTGACAGGTGCCAGGAGTGTGATGGGAAGATGGAAGGAGTACTTTGAAGAGTTGATGAATGAGGAAAATGAAAGGGCACAAAGAGTAGAGGAGGTGACTGGTGTGGAACAGGTAGTAGCAAAGATTAGCAAGAGTGAAGTGAGGAGGACGTTGAAGAGGATGAAGAGTGGAAAGGCAGTTGGTCCTGATGACATACATGTGGAGGTATGGAAGTGTTTAGGAGAGGTGGCAGTAGAGTTTCTGACTAGTTTGTTTAACAAGATCTTGGAGAGTGAGAGGATGCCCTAGGAATGGAGGAGAAGTGTACTGGTGCCAATTTTTAAGAACAAGGGAGATGTGTAGAGCTGTGGCAACTACAGAGGAATAAAGCTGATGAGCCATACAATAAAGTTGTGGGGAAGAGTAGTGGAAGCTAGGCTAAGGGCAGAGGTGAGCATTTGTGAGCAGCAATATGGTTTAATGCCTAGAAAGAGTACAACAGATGCAGTATTTGCTTTGAGGATGCTGATGGAGAAGTACAGAGAAGGTCATAGAGAGTTGCATTGTGTCTTCGTAGATTTAGAGAAAGCGTATGACAGGGTGCCGAGAGAGGAGCTGTGGTACTGTATGAGGAAGTCTGGAGTGGCAGAGAAGTATGTTAGAGTGGTGCAGGACATGTATGAGAGCCGTAAGACCGTGGTGAGGTGTGCTGTAGGTGTGACAGATGAGTTCAAGGTGGAGGTGGGTCTGCATCAAGGATTGGCTCTGAGCCCCTTCTTGTTTGCTCTGGTGATGGACAGGCTGACAGATGAGGTTAGACAGGAATCTCCATGGACTATGATGTTTGAGGATGACATTGTGATTTGTAGTGAGAGTAGGGAGCAGGTGGAGGAAAATCTAGAGAGATGGAGGTCTGCTCTGGAAAACAGAGGAAAGAAGCTTAGCCGCAGTAAGACAGAATACATGTGCGTCAATGAGAGGGACCCAGGTGGAACGGTGAGGTTACAGGGAGCAGAGGTGAAGAAGGTGCAAGACTTTAAGTACTTAGGGTCAACGGTTCAGAGCAATGGAGACTGTGGAAAAGAGGCGAAGAGGCGAGTGCAAGCAGGTTGGAACGGGTGGAGAAAAGTGTCAGGTGTGTTGTGTGATAAAAGAGTATCAGCAAGAATGAAAGGAAAGATGTTCAAGACGGTGGTGAAACCAGCGATGTTGTACAGCTTAGAGACAGTGGCGCTGAAGAAAAGACAAGAGGCAGAGCTAGAGGCAGCAGAGCTTAAGATGTTGAGGTTCTCTTTGGTAGTGACGAGGACAGACAGGATCAGGAATGAGTACATCAGAGGGACAGCTCATGTTAGATGTTTTGGAGATAAAGTCAGAGAGGCCAGATTGAGGTGGTTTGGACATGTTCAGAGGAGAGACTGAATATATTGGTAGAAGGATGCTGAGGTTGGAGCTGCCAGGCAGGAGGTCTAGAGGAAGACCAAAGAGGAGATTTATGGATGTAGTGAGAGAGGACATGAAGTTAATGGGTGTGAGTGAAGAGGATGCAGAGGACAGGGTTAGATGGAGGCACATGATTCGCTGTGACGACCCCTGAAAGGGAACAGCCGAAAGGAAAAGAAAAAGACACTGTTACTGTTGGTTGTTTGTTTGTTTGGGTTGGTTTGCTCTGCAGTTCAACAGCAGCACATCCTACAAAATGGATGAACTATATCCTTCAAAATGATCATACAGTTGAATCAACAACTCTCTAAAACAGTTTTAACAAAAACTGAACATTATAACCTTCATAAAGGCAGGATTTATTGCTGGACTGTTGCATTAGACTGCGTTAGTTTACTAACTGGAAACCGGGTGTATATCTATATAACTTGGATGACTGAGTATCTTCACAGACAGATATAAGCATTTCTAAAAAGGATTCATTTGCAGAAATTCCTGCTTTTTATTAAATTATTCATTATCAATCATGGCATTACATGGCATAAAGTGGCATTAAAGTTACTTTGATGGAATCCTTAATGATGGAAGCAAATCAATACTCCCTCTTCACTGTGCACAAGGAGTATAGTATAGAGCTTGAGAGAAAGGTTAAAAGCTACAGATGTCGCTGCTCTTCCAAGAGATTCCCACATGTCTTGAAAGCATACGCCACAGTAATCAGTACTGTAATGAGGAGGCTGAAACCTACAAGACCTGCCGGTGACCTCAAGTTCATTACTTTGAATCAAACACAATTTCTCAACCTGAGGGACAGGACGCCTGATATGCAGAGTTTCAGGACATTTTATCATAGGTGAAATTGATATGTATACCTGTACGCATCTGTGTGTTTGTGGCGACTTAGAACTACATACTTGTCATTTCTCTTGCGAGGACTGTGACAGAGCGCATGATCAGAGCTGAGAGAGTCTGCTTGAATCTATTCGGGTATTCAAGTCATGTTGATAAACAGATCCAAGACCACCGCAGTAGGGCAGGATCCTACTCCACTTGATTAGACTGAATATTAGTTGGACCTCGCCAGGCCAATGGTCCAGCACAGAGAAGCCTGCGTGAAAAGAGAGGACAAAGAGGAGAAACTAGAGAGAGAGAGAGAGAGAGAGAGAGAGAGAGAGAGAGAGAGAGAGAGGCACATAGGTGTGCTTGTGAGACACAGAGAGGGTCAGAGAGGTGCAGTGGTTTTCAGTTTACAATATTCTCGTCGGCTGGACAAACAAACTATAAGAACTCGGCTTAATAGATTAATTGAGACTGAGATGACCCGCTGGAAGGATAACGGTAACAGGTACAAGATAATCAAAAATAAGCAGCTAACTGAAGGTTAAGGCGAAAAGAAGAGTTTTAAGTTTGGATTTAAAGGCCCCAAGAGAGTCACACTGTCTAATGTCAACAGGGAGGTTATTCCTCTTCCTCCTGATTGGCTCATTGATTTGTGGTGGCTCCTCCTTCAAAAACACACCAGCAACCACATAAGTGACATATAAAAATAAGACTGTTCATATAATTTACAACTAAAGTTCATTATTTTTAAGATGCTGCATAGAACATATTCTACACCACAGAATAAGTGTTTGCTGTAGATTTGTCCACAGGGCCCACTACAGTCTCACGTTAGAATATACCTGGCCCCGATTGAACATTGGGACACTGGGATGATTGGCCCAGAGTGTCAGGCCAGTGTTAAAGATTTCAAAGTGAAAAGAACATGGGTAGAGCTGGGTATCGCTACTTGATATCTTTAAGGCATAACCCAGTACCAAGTAGTATCGAAACTTCTCCAGTCAAACGATACCTGCAATCGATCCTTTTTGTATCCAGATCTAGAAAAAAATAAGTATTTGTATGGTTTTGCTTGCAGCCAATCACCACAAGCATTCTTTTATTTAAAGAGACGTGTGATTGGCCCACTACCGCATCTACAGCTAGCAGCTACATAAAGTGGTGGTGATGAAGTCGAGCATGGTGTAATTGGCTATACAACACACCTATAGCATCTGATAAAAATAGATGCATAAAATGTGGAAGGATTATTTCAGGAAAAACTGGGAGTACACTAACATGATAAAGCACCTCATCAAGCTGCACGAGTTCACAAAAAGGTATCTAATGAAGTACTCTATTGGTATCAATATCACTTTAAGGGTGCTGGTATTAGTATTGATATCGTATTTTTTTTAAAGATACCCAGTCCTAAACACAGGGCAGATACAGTCACTCAGAACTGTGGACTGTCAGCCCACTTGCCTGCTGTTAAACTGATGGTATGATCTCTGCATGACATTGCATGGGAATGGTGAACCCCGTGTACACATCAACACAACATGCTCTTTCGAAAAGTGCAGTGAAAGACTGCAAATTACATATATGTTTATAAGCAAGGGACATGGTTAGTGTTAAAAACAAAACAAAAAACATGCTAGCAGGACCGCCCTCAGCACGTCATAATATCTACTACTATATCTATCTACCCTTCCCGAGTTGATTCTATGTTTTAAAAAACACTTCTTCTGCATGGAAATAATCTAGAAAATAAAGGGGTGAACTCTTTTCTGTCTCCAGTTACTCAGAGCTCCCAGAGCTTCATGACGTTCAACACAAGACCAGTCAGAGGTCTAAGGAAACAGAACACCTAAACAGTGCTCAGTATGTAAAATAAGTAATTTGCAATTTTAAAACAATTTAAACTTTTAATTGTACAGGTTTAAGCCCCTGTCATTTATGTATGTTAATTGATTTTTCATTTGATTGTGTTTTCTGTCAACACTGAGGAAATGAGCAAATTCTTGGTCAAAAAAATAAAGCCCTAAACAATAAAGGTTAATATCCTCTCCAGCATATACAGGATGCATTGTATTTTAAAGATAAACTCCTGTATTACTGAGCCATGTGTTCAACAGAGTGAGATCTAATGTTACATCGCCTGTATGCATCACTCATTTAGTCACATGACCTCTGCAGCAGCCACAGGAAGAGGTCAATGTGTTAATAAAATGGTAACACAAACCCACTTCCACCTACAGTACATGAGTTATGAGTTAGTACCTGACAGTTATCCAGACAATGTAATATATAATATATAATGTTGCTGATCTGGGAAACCAGGCTGTGCCTGTACTAGCTCCTAGCATTTGTATCCAAATGCCTGCACACCGTTTTTACAAAACATGCTCATATACAGTATTTCTCTGTATTTTTAGTATTAAGTTTAACAGCAGCTGCATGTTGGATGTTCAGTAAAACACAGAACACACACAGGACACATAGTGGTAAGGACGTGCGAATGCAAGTACACAGAGTTGCCACCCGTGTGTATTTTGAGCAAACCCACAATGACAACCTGACCTCCCCTCCCAGGTGGCAATTACAAGCTTCACAATGTGAAAATACTCAATTACAAGTAAAAGTCCTGCATTCAAAATGCAACTGAAGAAAAAGTACTGAATTGTTACCAGCAGAATACACTATCAAAAGCAAAAGTAGTATTATCTGAGTGGTAGAACCATGTATTATATTACTGTATTACTATTGCTGATGTATTAACTTTATATACTGCTGGCTAGTTAAACTTTAACAATGAATAATATTTTATAAACTGATTTTGACTTTTTGTGCATATATATTTGTGTATAAAATCTTAAGCAATGTATAGCTGTCAAAAATACAATGTTTCTTTCTGAAATGTAGTTGAGTAGAAGTTAAAGTCACAGATAGTACATAGCAAATTTATAGCGATAAATAATCTGGAGTTAGACAAAAAAGTGTGAATGAGTTAGATTTTTGGAGTTTTTTAATTTAGACTACAGCTTGTGTTTACAGATACTCTGGTGGTGTAATATTTCAGTGTTCATTCACTGGGTGTTGAGCGTGATTTAACAATACTCATGTTGACTGATCTTCACAACTTATTTATTGCCACACCCAGCAGTCTTCACTTGGACTTTGTCGTGGGGCAGGTAAAAGTGGCATTTTACTTTTTAAAGTTTCTATATTTTACACTGTGGGGGATCAGTGTAACATATCTGTATATTTTTTCCTCAAAGAACTTGTACTAGCTGCTTAAGTTAATGCTTGCATCAAACTTGCAGTCAGGGATGGAAAAAGTACTAGAATGTTTTACTCAAGGGAAAGTAAAGTTACTTGTGCAAAAGAATACAACCAGCACAGTGAATCTGTAGTCGTACTCACCTGTCTGACCATCATTCTGTGAGCCTTGAGCACCACAAAGTCCTCCACCATCTGCTCTAGGCTCACATTGTCTGCTTGATCATTCTGAAAGAATAACATAACCAGTCCACTCAGCCTCTCCGTCCCACTGCACTACTCAAGTTTTCAACCAGTCTAAACTGAATGAAGTTCCGCAGTCAAGTGTCAGGGATTAATAATCAAAAACAGCAGAAAGGCCTCACACACCTCACAGAAGTTCCTCAGTGAACACAGAAGTCACTTCTGGAGGATTCACCCTGTGAATTTTAGCATTCAACATGTTAGCCAGACCCAGCGTGCACCTGTTTCACTTAGCGTGCTCACTGGGTGGTGCAATAAACCAGTGATTAATTAATATAGATGCTACCTTTTTTATTTACCCAAGCTACAATTCTAAGCTAAAATTTAAATCTTTATTATATTGCATTGTTGTACTGTTGACAAACTGCTAAGCCCAGTCCAGTTGTGAGTGCACCTCTCACACCCCCTGAGACTCCGTCACTGAACATACATTTAGAACATGTATCTGTTACAGAGTGTCAACTGAGTGTCACCTCTCTGGACATGGACCTCAGCCCCCCTACCAGCTTATTCTCTACTGCAGCAGCTGATTTGGCTCATTTTCTTTTGTTCCTTTCTAACACAGTTAATCATGACTTTTTCATGTTTTAGAAATACTCCAGAAAATACAAATACACAAAAACTGACTTTGTTACAGTAACAAAAGTAAATGTAATTTGTTACTTCCACCCCTGCTCCCATTTTACTCCATGATTTCCGTACATGGAATTAACATTATACTCCTCATTACTTCTGTTTTTGTGTGTATTGTAAGTTAGTTAAATAGTAGTTACTTGGATGTAACTCCAGTTCAATGAGTACATGTGTAGCCCTCTAACCACAGGTACATCCAGGTAACTACTATTTCATTTTTCGTATGTGCTACGCCCTCTAAGGGGCTTCGCTATTGGTAACCACTATAGGCGAAGGCAAAACCAGTGAGCCAGCTGCTAAGCTGACGTGGCAAATGAAAAGACACAGACCCTCATAGGAAGCATTCCACAAGTGGGTGGCTCCTGGTTGCAAAACTTTCTACACTCTCCCCCAGCAGTCAACCTTGAAGCTTGAACCTGATCATTTGCTCTGAGCAAGGTTGTACAAAGCCTTTCAGTAGTGGAGATGCAGTATTGTGAGTTATTTTAAACACCAAACACCTAATTCAACGAGGGAAGGAAGGTGATTCACAGCTTTGGAGACAGTGGATCCATGTGCAGCAGGTTTGCTTTGGACGTTTGCTTTTAAAATGTTATTTGTGATACTCAGATTTTACTGTCCTGCAGCAAGATGGTGAGGGCCCTCCTCCCCAAGTTACATGTCTGTAACATACAAATACATGGTCTGTCTTGACCTCAAGCAGTCTAAATGGTGACACATGTGATGCTGGATGTCAAATGATTCAACCAGTCATGGACAGTACCCACGCAACAAATGTAATTTTATTACTTACATACTTTTACACTTCGCTCTTTAGTTGGCCTGACTTCAAAATCAAGCTTAAACAAATTGGGGTTAAGAAATTGAAAAAGCATTGCATTTTGGATAGAATTGATTATTTGTATGATCAATAGATTGAGATAGTTGTTTTGATTAAAAATTATGTCTTGTTTTTTGTTAACTGTTAACTGTCAAGAACATTTGGTTCCATAGATGACCAGCGAATGGGAGATGAATGTATTAGGCAATGTCTCTTCTTCACAACACCACTTACCATGACAGTCTTCAAAACCGTCTTCTAGAAGGTGAGAGAAACATTCCACTATCGTCAACAGATGCTCCATGACCCACAGCAATCGGCAGTGTTTCCTTGTTTCTTGGACACTAAGCGACTAGGAGGTAACAAATGTGAATATGCGCTGTTTTAATGGCCGCCCACAATGAGTCTGGTTCTGCACGAGGTTTCTGCCTCTTAAAAAACTGTCGCCACGTGCTTGCTCATGGTGGGATTTGTTGGGTCTCTGTAAATAATATTATAAAGAGTATGGTCTAGACCTGCTCTATAGGAAAAGTGCAATGAGATAACCTCTGTTATGAATTGGCGCTATATAAATAAAATTTTATTGAATTGAATGAAATATTCCAGTGACTGTCCCGAGACAAGAACTCTGTAGCAACTTCAGATCGAGACTAAATTATTAATTAAATTGATTATTAATGAATTAATTTCTCCTTGTAAAGGAGTGGTGCTCCGTTTGAAAATGAATTTACGGAGTCAAACACCGTTATTTAATATGAATGCTGATTTTATTCTGATAGCTGGAAGTGAGTGTAAACCTGTTCCTTCCTCTTACCAAAATTAAGATAATTCAATATGATCAGTTTAATGCATTTAAACTTTCAACCTGCTACAATTATGTCTACATCTACGAGGTTGTGAGGTATAATGGGGTAGATCTTGAAGAGAGCAGATGACCTGGCATTCACTTACAAGCTTTGGGGGACATTCTACTGCGAACCATCTTCCATTGTAGAAACCCCCAACACCAGACAAGAGGAGCAGGGTCAGTGTACAGATAGATGTCATGTGGGTGAGTCAGTTATACATCGTAGAAGAAGGTGATCCTGTTCCTTTTGGCGAGAAGGTTAAACCAAACAGTTCGACACAGCTTGGACTGTCCAGGGAAGTGGAATGGTTAGTTTATTCACTGAAGAAAAGCGATTGATAGTAAGTGAGAGATAAAGGCTCGCCCTTAGAGAATGATACGTAGGTGAAGTTGAGGTGACCTAGGAGGGAGAGAAGTTGGAATTTGGTGCAGCATACAGCGAGGAGGAAATTGGCTTAGTATGGGCAGGAATAGAGCAGGAAGAGGCTGGAAGAGATGAGGCACCGCATGTGGAGCATGGTAGGGCTGCACGGGTGGCAAGGATTCGGCAGTAAATTTCATTTTCAAGTGTGCCAGTGGCATTAAGGGTGATGGCCATGTAATTGTCCATTTCCTGCTGGCAGGTGGGAAATTGTGAACAAAATATGTCTCTGAAGAGATAGAAAGCCTAAGGGAACTCTGTGGGTGTAAGTTCTCTGGAACAGGTGGGTGTTCTCCCTTTCAGCTAGAGGTGCCCTTTGTGTACTTCGAGGAATCAGTGGGTAGGTGGTTGATGAAGGGAAGGCATGATGAGGAGAGCAATATCTGTGTATTTCTATGATCTATTGGCGTAGACTGGTGGGAACTGGAGAAGGATGGGAGATAAAAGAGTTAGAATGATGAATGGGAGGACTGGATGTAGAATGGCTGAAGTTGATGCCTCTAGCCTCCTGGGCTAGAATTGGTTGAGATGGATGACTGGAGTTCAGTATGGAAGGAACTTGGTGCTGTGGAGGAAAGCTTGGCACCTGCAAAAACTATTAACAATACATTTCAAAAACATGTTGACATTATTTTTGATTGTGTATTAAGTTGTTGCAGCTCTTCATTGAAGCTCTATGATGTTTCTATTATGTGAAATATTCAAACTCAAGACTCTGTGTTTTTTATTGCTGCACTATTCTATCAAGTCAAAATATTCTGGATAACAATTCCCAAAAATTTTGCCTGACATATTTTGGTATCTTTGGTATCTAAACTTTGGGTTGTACACTAGAATTTAAAGGATAGGTTCAAATATTTCAAGTGTCCTAATACGATACGCACATGTTTGTAAGTATTTTAACTGTTATTGGTAGCTATGATCATTCCTGTTTATACTGGGTGTGAAGTGATTCCTTGCATGACCACACTGTATGAGATGGAGGACAAAATCCATAGTCTGTGTTGTAAAGTTCAGCTGAAGATCACATGAGGCTTCAACAGTCTGTTAGACACATCAAGTATCAAGATTCTCAATTGAGAATGACTTCCGGATGGGAGCCGAAACGTCTTGATTCTGAAAACAGTGTCCAGATGACTACGACTGAAACCTTTTCTACGATAGAACACTCCTGGACGAATGAGGGACTACATCGTCATATTCTTGGAGATGCAAACAAACATGTCAGGAGGTGCCTTTTTGAGTGTGCAAAGAATATATGTAGTACATATGTCAGCATGTCATCCAATTACATTTCTGTGCTCCCTCTTGATTAATAAAACATCTAAAATAAGCGAGTTCACTACGTACTGTAGAAACCGTCCATTTCTTCCCTAACCCACTCTCTTAAAGAGACTAGAGTACCATGTGGGCTTATATGCTAATTAACATGCTATTAGACTGATGTTAGTTTCCCCCTTGTCTTTGATCATGTGCATTGATATTTAACTTAATATAGTTTGTGTCTAAGTGCTTTACAGCAAACATAATTAAGCAAAAATACATGCATAAATACATAGTGCACACATACACACACATTCATGTATATCAATGAAGAATACAAATTCAATTAAATTTTATTTATATATCACCAGTTACACAATGCAAATTCCACATATGATTTTAAAATAATAATAATAATAATGTAATGTAGTGGTAATATTAATATTAAAAAAGAATAATAGTAATAATAATGATAGGAATAATAATGATAATAATAGTAATAAGACTAATAATAATTGTAGTAGCATTTGTCAAGCAGGAACATGGGGGCAGAAGGAGGCCCGCAATCACAGATCCAGTTTCTGCAACTCCGGAGGCAGAAATACCTGCTGAAACCGACAGAAGGAGAGAGACGAGAAAGCACAAAACTACGGGAGAGAGAAGATGTCGAGTTAGTAACATGCATTAATGGGATAAAAATGCATACATGATGGAGAGGAGGAGAGAGGAGCTCAGTGCATCATGGGAAGTCTCCCGGCAGTCTAGGCCTATAGCAGCATAACTAAGGGATGGTTCAGGACTCATCCAAGCCAGCCCTAACTATAAGCTTTATCAAAGAGGAAAGTCTTAAGCCTACTCTTAAATGTGTAGATGGTGTCTGCCTCCTGAACACAACCTGGGATCTGATTACATAGGAGAGGAGCTTGATAAGTGAAGGCTCTGGCTCCCAATCTACTTTTGGAGACTCTAAGAACCACAAGTAACCCTGCATTCTGGGAGGGCAATGTTCCAAAATAATCCAGCCTAGAAGTAAGAATGCATGGAGTTGTTTTTCTGCATCATTTTGAGACAGGATGTGCCTGATTTTTGCAATGTTACATAGGTGAAAAAGGCAGTCCTTGAAGTTTGTAGTGGTAGTAGGTAGTAGCCAGGTAGTATGTGGGAGTTAAAGGACAAATCCTGATCAAAGATAACGCCATGGTTCCTTACGGTGGTGCTGGAGGCCAGGGCAATGCCATCTAGAGCAACTATGTCTTTAGATAATGTGTCTCAGAGGTGTTTGGGGCCAAGTCCAATAACTTTTGTCAGAGTTTAACATCGGAAAATTGCAGGTCATCCAGGTTTTTATGTCCTTAAGGCATGCTTGAATTTTAGCTAACTAATTAGTTTCATTTGGCTTGATCAATAGATATAATTGGGTATCATCTGCATAACGATTAAAGTATATGGAGTGTTTCCTAATATTGCCTAAAGGAAGCATATATAAGGTGAATAGAATATGTCCAAGCACAGAACCTTATGGAATTGCATGACTAACTTTGGCGTGTATGGAGGATTCATCGTTAACGTGTACAACCTGAGATTGATCAGATATATAGGATTTAAACCAGCTTAGTGCAGTTCCTTTAATTCCAATTAAATGTCCCAGTCTCTGTAATAGGCTGTGATGGTAAATGGCGTTGAATGCACCACTAAGATCTAACAAGACAAGTACAGAGACAAGTCCTTTGTCTGATGCAATTAGAAGGTCATTTGTAATTTTCACCAGTGCTGTCTCTGTGTTATGATACATTGTAGGATCTTAGAATGAAAGGGGAGGTTAGATATAGGTCTATAGTTGGCTAAAATCCCTCGATCGAGAATGGGCTCTTTAAAAAGAGGTTTAATTACAGCTACTTTAAAAGACTATTGTACATAGTCTGTTAATAAAGAGATTTATCATATCTAGTAAAGAAGTGCTATCTACGGTAAAACGTCTTTAAGCAGCCTAGTTGGGATGGGGTCTAAGAGACAGGTTGATGGCTTAGATGAAGAAATAGTTGAAGTTAGTTGGAGAAGGTTGATGGGGGAAAATGCAGTCTAAATATATATCAGGTCTAAATATATATCAGGTTTTAATGAAGGATTCTGTGGAAAGATTATTAAATGTTCAATTTCAATGCCATATACCAGAACAAGGTCGAGGATGTGGTTCAAACAGTGAGTGGATTTATGTACACTCTGACAAAAGCCAGTCAAATCTAATAATGAGATAAACGCAGTACTAAAGCTATCATTTTCAACATCCACATGAATATTAAAATCACCTACAATAATTACTTTATCTGTTTTTAAGGACTAAACTTGATAAAAACTCTGAGAATTCCGATAAATATTCTGAATAAGCACCAGCAGTGCGGTACACTATAACAAATAGAATTGGCTGTCGTGTTTTCCAGGTTGGGTGTGAAAGACAAAGAACAAAGCTTTTGAATGAGTTATAATTTAGTTTAGGTTTAGGGTTGATAAATAGGCTTGAGTCGAAGATGGCTGCAACTCCACCTCCTTGGGTTAGGGTTAGGGTTAGGGGAATGTGAGTGTTAATATGACTGGGCAGAGTCGATTCATTTAGGCATAACATAGTCTTCATGACCCAGCCAGGTTTCAGTAAGACAAAATAAGTCAATATTATAATCTGATATTAAATCGTTCATTAGTACAGCTTTAGATGACAGAGATTTGATGTTTAAGAGTCCACATTTAATTCTCCTGTTTTGTTGTCCTATTTCAGCGGTGGTTATTTTGTTTAGGTTTTTATGTATAACTCCTCTTCTGTTAACTTTTGATGTTATTAATCTAAGTGGTCGGGGGGCAGACACCGTCAGTAAGGTAAGGTTTTGGGTGGGTAACTGTTGTCATGGTCTTGGTCCACTTATAAACTCGGCCAGATTTCTAGATATTAGAGCTGCTCCATCCAAAGTGGGATGAATGCCATCATTCCTAATCAGACCAGGTCTTCTCCAAAAAGTCCACCAACTATCTACAAAGCCCACATCATTGGCTGGACACCACCTCGACAACCAGCAGGAAGACATGCGGTTGAACATGTCATCACTGGTCAGGTTTGGCAGGGGCCCAGAGGAAACTATGGAGTCCAACATTGTCTTTGCAAATGTAAACACCAACTTAACATTAACTTGACGTGATTTGCGTAATCGGGAGTCGTTACCACCAATGTGAATAACTTAACTGATATGTCTTCATCAGCAACAAAGGTAGTGTTGTGATATAATTTACTCCTCCCTTATTTGTTCACCTATATCTAGATTTGGCAGCTCCGCTGTTTGAGGAAGTTCTCAAAGAATCTGAGCAGTGACAAGGATTCTGCTGAGAGCTAATCCCCCAGAACAAAATGATTGCTTAATAAGTAAATGGGCTTCTGTCCTGGCATCTGAACTGACACCACTGACCACCAGCGGGTAGTAAGGCAAGGCAAGGCAAGGCAAGTTTATTTGTATAGCACATTTTAGCAACAAGGCAATTCAAAGTGCTTCACATAAAACATAAAAGCAAGATAAAACAGAAACAAAACAACAAAAGTTACAGTGCAGTGTAAGAAATTAATTATTATTCGATTTAATAAAAGGCAGATGCAAACAGAAGAGTCTTCGGCCTTGATAGACACAAAGTCCCTGTCCTTTAAGTAGGATTAAAACCAGTTTAATGCTGTGCCAGAAAGTCCCAGTTTTCCAGTCGGTCTAGTAATATGTTTTGGTCGACCATGTCCGTGTCAAATGCAGCACTGAGATCCAATAATACCAAGACTGAAATTATCCCACTGTCTGTGTTTAAGTGTATGTCATTGAAGACTTTAACAAGAGCAGTCTCAGTGCTGTGGTGTGCTCAAAGACCTGACTGGAAGACATCAAAACAGCTGTTTAATGCCAAGAAGTTGGAAGTTGTTCAACTGTTGAAAAACAGCTTTTTCAATGATTTTACATAAAAACGGGAGGTTTGATTTGGGCCTATAATTGTTCACTAGTGACGCATCTAGATTGTTCTTTTTTAAGAGTGGCTTGATGACTGCAGTTTTCAGGGCCTGTGGGAAGACACCTGAGAGAAGAGATATGTTGACAGTTTGTACAAGATCTGAGGCCACGCAAATAGAAACATTTTTGAAAAAGCCTGTAGGCAGAATATTAAGGCAGCAGGAGGAGGATTTCAGATGTTGTATAATGTCCTCCAAGTTTTTATGGTTGATAGACGCAAATTGCGTCATGCTATTTGAATTGATTTTAAGTAGACACAGAGACAACACATACCTGATATGGAGGCACTGACTGCCTGTCTAATTTTCTGAATTTTGTCATTGAAGAAGGAGGCAAATTCAACGTCAATTCAGATTATAGACAGCAGTTCAGTAAAGTCATCAAAAAAGTTTGCACAGTATTTAGGTGGCCTGTAGATAATTATAAATATAGCTCGAGAAGAGGAATTCAACTGAAGAGCTACATATTAAACAGAAGCAAAATTATTATAAGACATCTTCTTGCCTTGGAGGGAATCATTAAACAAAATGGCAACTCCACCTCCTTTCTTATGCACTCTAGCTTTGCTCATAAAACTGTAGTTGGGTGGAGTAAACTAGATAACAGCTGCACTGTTATCTTGGTCTAACCGAGTTTCAGTTAAAAACATGAAATTAAGATTGTGCTCAATTATAAAATCATTGTTTAAAAATGTTTTTCCTGCCAAAGACCTGACATTTAACAATGCTAACTTAATTGTGTTAAAAGCATTATCTTTTAGCATTATATATATAATTTTTTTTTTGCGACAGGCTGTAGCTGACAAGGAATGAATGCTAAATTTGATAAATTTGGGTATGGGTGTGCAGCCACGTTATGCAGGATTCTTTCTGCCAATGCAGAGACCATATCCTTTGTTACGGACAGAGTGACCGGAGACGATGGTAAGGATACAGAGAAAGTTTATTGCAACACAGAAGTATAAAGGAGTGAAATAGATACTGTCCTTTATCTCACGGATGGCGGAATCGTGTGTGCACTGGGGCGACACACACGGAAGACAGGAAACACACAGGAGCTCAGGATACAGGAGACAGACGGGAGCCAGGAGTAGGAGCAGCACACTCAGGAGATTAGTGACAGACAGGAGCCGAGGTTCGGAGTTCCAAGGGGTAGGTTTCCAATTAATCGTAGTGGTGAGTCCGTGAAGTATACGTAGGAAGACTGCTATAATCTGTCCTTAGTATTAACGAGACCGGACACTGACTGAGGTGCGGAGCTGGGTTTTATAGGGAGTAGGGTGGTTGATTAAGTGCAGGTGTGTAATGGTTGACAGGTGTTGGGAATTAGTACTCCGGTGAGGGAGTGCGGTGTGGCTGTGATGAGGTGGAGCCTGGCGTGTCTGTAACAGTACCCCCTCACGGTCCGCTCCTGAGGACCGGAAACCCGACGCCAAGCGGGCGGCCGTCCTCTTCCTCGGGGCTGGGCGATCCGGATGATCTGCGTGGAATTCCGTCCAGAAGAGAAGGGTCGAGAATGTCATGTCGGGGAACCCATGACCTCTCCTCTGGACCGTACCCCTCCCAATCCACCAGATATTCCAGAAGGCCACCACGGCGTCGGGAGTCCAAGACCTCGCGGACCTGGTAAGCGGTACCATCCTCTAAGAGAAGCGGTAAGGGGGCATCTGTCGTTTCGCCAGGCTCTGTGGAGACAGGAACAGAAGGATAAAATGGTTTCAGTAATGAGACATGGAAAGTAGGATGGATCTTGTACTGGGCTGGTAACTGGAGTTTATATGTGACAGGGTTGATCTGTTCGATTATGGTAAAGGGGCCAATGAATCTGGGACTTAGCTTTCTGCAGGGCAGGCGCATCCTGATGTCGCGAGTGGATAACCAGACCTTCTGGCCGGGTAGGTATCTTGGAGTGGTGGATCTCCTAAGATCGGCCGTCAGCCTGCGCCTGCAGAGTGCTCTCCGTAGTTGATGATGAGCTGCGTCCCAGACCCTCTCGCTCTCTCGGAACCAGTGATCCACAGCTGGAACTTCTGAGGGTTCCCCAGACCATGGGAAGAGAGGGGGCTGGTAACCGAGTACGCACTGGAAGGGAGTGAGTCCAGTAGATGGTTGACGTAGGGAGTTCTGGGCGTACTCGGCCCAGCCCAGGTACTGGTTCCAAGAGTCCTGGTGGTCATGGCAGAAGGTACGTAAGAAACGCCCAATGTCCTGAATCTTCCTCTCCGTCTGACCGTTGCTCTGAGGATGGTAGCCAGAGGAGAGGCTGACGGTCACACCCAGGAGGGAAAAGAAGGCTTTCCAGAACCGGGAGATGAATTGTGGTCCTCGATCAGAAACTATATCCTCCGGTAACCCGTAGTACCGAAAGACATGGTTAAATATGCATTCGGCAGTCTCCATAGCCGTGGGCAGTCCTCGAAGTGGGATGAGGCGGCAGGACTTCGAGAACCGGTCCACGACTACAAGGACACAGGTGTGATTGTCTGAAGGAGGGAGATCTGTGATGAAGTCCACCCCCAGGTGTGACCAGGGTCTGTTGGGCGTCGCCAGGGGACAGAGTTTGCCTGCGGGAAGATGACGTGGAGATTTAGATATGGCACATTCTGTACAACCCTGGGCGTACCTTCTCATCATCCTCGCCATGCTTGGCCACCAGAAGCGTTCCCGTAGCAGCGAGAGGGTTCCATTGGCCCCTGGGTGACCAGTGCCCAACGAGGTATGAGAAGTATGGATGAGTTGATTACGCTGGAGTCTCGAACGTACTGTAGACCGGGGACAGCCCGGCGGAGTACTGGTGGAGACATTGGAGGAGGGAACTGAATTCTCGGACCATAGTATGGGATTGACGAACACGTGCTGAGGTATAATGGGTTCAGGGTCATCTGTAGTGATCTCGGGAGCGTGTAGCCGGGACAAAGCATCTGCCTTGATGTTCTTAGAACCGGGACGGTAAGAGATCTGGAAATGGAATCTGGTAAAAAACAAAGCCCAACGTGCCTGGCGGGGTTAAGACGTTTGGCCTGTTTAATATACTCCAGATTTTTATGATCAGTTAGAACCGTAAAGGGGTGCTGGGCGCCTCAACCAATGCCTCCATTCCTCTAAGGCCAACTTCACGGCCAGCAGTTCTCGGTCACCGATGTCGTAGTTCATCTCCGCCGGGCTGAGTTTCCGGAAAAGAAAGCACATGGGTGGAGTTTAGCTGGGTTACCATGAGGTTGGGATAGCACCGCTCCTACCCCAGTCGTAGAGGCGTCTACTTCGACAGTAAATGGTTTTTCTGGATCTGGATGAGTAAGGAGCGGTGCGCTGTAGAAGGTCCTCTTGAGGAGGTCAAAAGCTTCTTGAGCAGCTGGTGGCCAGGACAGAGACTTGGGCTTATTACGAAGGAGGTTGGTTAAGGGGTTGACTATCTTGCTGTAATTGCGGATGAAGCGACGGTAAAAGTTTGCGAACCCCAGAAATCGTTGCAGTTCCTTTACCGTAGTTGGTGTGGGCCAATTCCGGATGGAATCCACCTTCCCCTCGTCCATCTGGATGCCACTACCACTGATGGTATAACCAAGGAACTGCACTGTAGTCTGATGGAATTCACACTTCTCCGCTTTGAGAAAGAGGTGATGACTTCTCAGGCGTTCTAGGACCTCCGCAACATGTAGGAGATGATCCTCTGGGCTCCGGGAGTAGATCAGTATGTCGTCAATGTACACGATTACGAATTTGTGAAGGAACTCCCGGAGTACCTCGTGAATAAAGTCCTGGAAGACAGAGGGGGCGTTGGCCAGACCGTAGGGCATTACCAGGTACTCATAATGGCCCGTAGGTGTTACGAATGCCGTCTTCCATTCGTCCCCCTCACGTATTCGGATCAGGTTGTAGGCGCTGCGGAGGTCCAACTTGGTGTAGATAGTGGCACCGCGTAGTTGTTCCAGCGCAGCAGGGACGAGGGGAAGTGGATACCGGAACTTGACTGTGATCTTGTTGAGGGCTCGATAATCCACACAGGGCCACAAGCCTCCATCCTTTTTGGCCACGAAGAAGAAGCTTGAGGCTGCTGGAGAAGTGGACGGTCGGATGTAACCCTGAGCGAGGGCTTCCTCGATGTACTCCCCCATGGCTTTCTGTTCCGGAATAGACAACGGATAGATCTTTCCATGGGGCACTGGTTCACCCGGGATGAGGTCTATTGCGCAGTCCCATGGCCGGTGCGGTGGCAACTGAGAGGCTCTCTTAGGGCAGAAGACATCCTTATAGGCGGAATAACATGGCGGAATCTCCACTGACTGCTTCTCTCTGGGACTTTCGACGGATGTGGTGCACAAGTGGAGACTCTGAAGGCGGGATGTCGATGGTTTGGGTCGGCGAGGGAAGCAGCCAGGGAAACAGGACTGACCCCACTTCAGGACTTCTCCAGTAGCCCAAGAAACGATGGGGTCGTGGTGTTCCAACCATGGGCGCCTAAGATTACCTCTACAGTTGAACCCTCCAGAACCATTAAACGTTGTTGTTCCTCATGCAGCAGGCCTACCCGGATGGTGACAGGATGGGTAGCCCTCTGTATGCCACGGCGACTGATGGATTTTCCAGTTATGGCTCGGACTTGGTAACTGGTGGGAGTGATGGACGTCTTGATGCCAAGCTGACGGCAGAGGGAACCGGAGATGAAATTGCCGGCTGACCCGGAATCAATGAGGGCTTGTACTGGAACGGACACATTATGGGTCACCAGAGTTATTTCAGTAGACAGGGGTTTACTGCAAGGGAGACTAGGAAGAATCACACTCACCATAGGACGTGGTGGTCTCACTGGACAGGTGGCCCTACTATGTCCAGAAGCTCCACAGTACAGGCAAAGTCCTCGGGTCAGCCGTCTCTGCCGCTCCGTCGGGGTTAGATGATAGGAGTCCACCTGCATGGGTTCGGATTCAGGTTCTGGAGGGCGGAGTTTCTCTGGCGGACGGAGGTTGCGTGTGAGTGATGGCTGGTCCTGGTGTTCTGGGTAACACGTCTGCATACGAGTAGCCACCCGAATGGCTAACTGGATAAACCGTTCGAGGCCGATGGTGTCCTCGTATGCAGCGAGATGCAATCTGACCCGGGGTTCCAATCCCTGACGGAAGGTGGTAATAAGGGACTGCTCGTTCCATCCACTAGCTGCCGCGAGGGTTCGGAATTCCAGGGCGTAGTCCTGGATCGACCGCTGACCTTGTTTCAACTGATATAATTTCTCTCCGGCCGAGGAATCTCCAGCTGGTCTTCCCGAACACCTCGCGGAAGTGCTCCAGGAAACTCGTCAGGGATTGAGTGACTGAACTGTTCTGAGACCAGATAGATTCGCCCACTGCAACGCTCTCCCCTGTAGCTGAGAGATGACGAAAGCCACTTTTGAGCGTTCAGTGGGGTACAGGGAGGATTGCATCTCCAGGACCAGGGAACACTGTAGGATGAATCCGTTGCAGTCCTCCGCCAGGCCAGAGAATGGCGCTGGTTTGGCCATGGGACTGGGACATGGCGGAACTGCTGGAGTGACCGGCGGAGCGGAAGCATCGGAGGTAGATGGCGATGAAGCGATGAGACCCGGCGTAGAATCTCCAGTAACTCCTGTACTGGATCGGTGGTACTCATGCTGAGTATAGTTGTCTTCTTGGGTCCGGTCTTCTGTTACGGACAGAGTGACCGGAGACGATGGTAAGGATACAGAGAAAGTTTATTGCAACACAGAAGTATAAAGGAGTGAAATAGATACTGTCCTTTATCTCACGGATGGCGGAATCGTGTGTGCACTGGGGCGACACACACGGAAGACAGGAAACACACAGGAGCTCAGGATACAGGAGACAGACGGGAGCCAGGAGTAGGAGCAGCACACTCAGGAGATTAGTGACAGACAGGAGCCGAGGTTCGGAGTTCCAAGGGGTAGGTTTCCAATTAATCGTAGTGGTGAGTCCGTGAAGTATACGTAGGAAGACTGCTATAATCTGTCCTTAGTATTAACGAGACCGGACACTGACTGAGGTGCGGAGCTGGGTTTTATAGGGAGTAGGGTGGTTGATTAAGTGCAGGTGTGTAATGGTTGACAGGTGTTGGGAATTAGTACTCCGGTGAGGGAGTGCGGTGTGGCTGTGATGAGGTGGAGCCTGGCGTGTCTGTAACATCCTTGGGAAAGAAGAGTATTTTGGTGTTCTTACTGTACATGCTTCTTGCATGGTAGGGTGTCTGCTGCTAGTTGGCTAGCTAAGTATCCAGTCACTGTAGTACAGGCTTGTGCTGTTGGTAGGCAGTACTGAGGAGGTTATAAAAGTGCTGAAGATATGCCAATAGCTTACTTTATCTGAATAAATTACAGTGCCAATTATTTTTGTAAGTATCCAGGAGCCGCTGCTCATAATTTCTAGCAGAGTGCAAGCAGAGGCGAGAGCAAACAGCATCTGTAAGAAAGCAGGAAGCAAGTAGTTTACGAACGGCAGTAGAAGATGCACGATCCACAATTATTTACTCCTTAATAAAGTGTCCACACTGAGAAGCACAGACCCTGTCAGGTCAGCTGCGCCAGAAAACATTGTTGGCAGCATGATCAGCAGTGAAATTTACTTGTGCCGTGTGGCCAAAGGGGGGGCATGAAGTGGTAGGGTTGTAAACATGAACTGCAGGAGCTAGCATGGCTAGTGGGCTAATGACAGTATCCAGAAAGTTGTTAATTACACAGTGTCTTATCAAACACTTTACTGTCATTAACCTCTGTCACTGTCCCTACACTCACTGAAGCAAAAACAGCATAATTCCTTCTCTGCTGCTTGCATTATTTCACCTGAAGTTATAAAAGCAGAATATAAGCAAACAATATTTCCTGAATGAGAGGTCAGTCCCACCCCTCTCTCAAACCAGCTGGACATTGAAGAGCCTCATGATTTTGCACGTCAATGTTCAATCAGATTGAACTCTGCACAAAGTGAAAGAGGCAGGTCAATTTGTGACTGAAAGCAAATGTGTCTCACCCCATTCCACATGGAGATGTGCTTGTTCAGCCAATAGAGACACTGCTGCACTGTGTTTGGAAATGGGGAATTAATCTCCCCATTTATTATTAATTATTAATTATTAATTACCTGACAACACAGTCAGTAAACTGGAAAAAATAAATTTTTGAAAGTAGGTTTTTTTGTTCTTAGATACAAACTGATAGTACTACAAAAACTAACACTACCACTGCTACAACAACTACTACTATTGCTGCTGGTGCTACTAGTTCTGCTATTACTAAAACAACTTCTTCTAGTACCATTACATTACTAATACTTCTTCTTCTTCTACCTGTAGTACTACAACAAGTAGCTGTTTGTTTATATGAACCTCTTCTGGCGCCGTCCCAGGCCCAACATGTCAAGGGCAGCGCATGTTGAATTTGAATTTTGTAATTTATTTTAGTTCTAGGTTAGTTTGTATAGTTGATCTAGCAGTTGTTGTGATTTACAATGTCTAAAGGGGGGCACCCACTTGTGTAGGTGTGATCAATTAATTATGGCTATCAGAATGATCAAAGATAATCAGATAATCATAAGTATACACAAGCATTTATTTAAAAAGATAAACAAAGCAAAAACACAGAATAAGACTAACTCTAAATGCACTAAACTACAAACCAAGGGTGTGTGTGTGTGTGCGCGCAGATGCACGCCAAAAGGAATGAGGAAAGTTTCTTTGTACTGCCTCCATATATCTTGCGTGCATGAGCATGAATCCATGTGGTCAGAAACAAAGGAACATGTGCAGCAGGAGCTTTAAAGTTACTCTCCACCGTGTGTGGTTGTGTTCAAGTCAAAATAGAGGTGTATATGTATGATCTGTCTAGGATAATGGTGCCAAGTTAAAAGGAGTTAGTTAGCATGCAAAGACTCTGACACTGTCTGTGTGGAGCATAACATAACTATAATCAACTTATCATGTGGCTACCAAATTAACCTAACCTAACAGATTGTAGCTCTGAGACACATGCTGAGACAACGCTTGCAGGTAATGTGCTTTATTGTTTCCTTTTTACACACACAATTTATCACCAGCATTAGCAGTTCCTCCTGCTTGCCTGCCTACACCGCTGGTTCAGCTGCTTCCTCGTCTGTGAGTCCATGCCCACCTCCACACAGATAAACACCGCACAACAACAAAGAAAAAACACATCAGTACACGTACATCATAAGCTGGTCGCTCAGTCTGTGGTTGTCCTTACAGAGTTAACTGCTCTGCATTAACTTGCTTCATGCTCCTGTTAGAATGTGAAGTTAGCTGGCAGGCTTTGTGTGTGGCAGCCAATTGCGCTAAACTTGTTGCAGGGATCTGACAGGCCTTCGCACCTCTTTGGTAGATCAGGAGACTTAGGTTCTGCTGCGTGTTTCTGCTCTGAGCAGATTACACGGCGAAGCCAGGCGGAAAGAGTTCAGGTGGGTGTCTGCTGGTGAGCAATCACACTGAGAGGGAGACAGCCACGGCTGTCCACCACAGTGAAGGATTCCAGGAGAAAGTCAGCACAAGTCAGATTGGCCAATGCTGCGCTCGGCTGTCAGGATTGTGGGACAAGACAATGCAGTCTCCTAACAAAAGTTCAATCACCCAAATGAATGAATAAATCTGTGGAGTCCCAACACCTACTTTTATAACCACCATAATTTCTTATCAAAGACCTACTCCAGCATGCTTAATATCAAACCCCTCAGCTGCTGATCATAACAACTTAATTCAAATCCTTCGGCCAGCTCTGTTACCACCTGTTTTCACTTGTAATGCTGTGAGTTTTGATCTTTTCATTATCAGATGCCTAAATAATAATTCTTTCTCATGTCAGGATTTTATTAATTTTAATAAGTTAGACTTTTTAATCTTCACAGAGACTTAGTTATCCTAGGGAGACTGTAGTGCTCTCATTGTACTCACTGTACTTCACACTTATTTTAATTTTATACTTATACCCACTTGGTACTTCATTTATCTTACAGTGAGCTGCTGTAACAAAAGAGTTTCCCCTCGAGGATCAATAAAGTATTTCTGATTCTGATTCTGATTAAAGCAACCCCGCCTGATTTTATACACTTCCATCAACCCCAGCTGTCAGGCAGGGGAGGGGGAGTTGCTGTTATTTACAGAAAAGTTTTTAAATGCACTCACATTTTAAATAGTAGTTTTACATCATTTGGACATCTTGGTTTTATGGTAAATTCTAAAAATCCAGTGATCATTTTAATTACCTACAGACCGCTCACGCCAAACAATGTTTTTATCCAAGAGTTTGCTGAGCTATTATCCCATTTTATGTCAAAGTTTGATAAAATTCTTATTTTAGGTGATTTTAACATACTTTTCTGCTGCCCTTCTCAGACTTTTGTCACTGATTTTATGGATACTTTGGAATCTTTTAACCTCACTCAGGCAATACAAGAACCCACTCAAGCGAAGGGCCACACCCTTGACTTGGTTCTGTACAGTGGTCTCAGCCCTGACAACTTTGAGACAAAGTATATCTGTGTGTCTGATCATAAGGCAGTTTTATTCAGTGTGGTTTTATCCCAACTACCTATCAATCACAGTACACCTGTCCGCTGCCAGGTCTTTAACTCTGCGTCTGCTAGCAAGTTTTCTGAACGTTTTCCTGCTGCTTCTTTAACTGCCTTTAATCCACATCTGAACAGAGAGGAGCTGGTCTCCCTTTTTAATGACACCTGTCAGACTATCCTGGACTCTGTTGCCCCCTACAAAGACAAAAAGTTAAATAGAACACCCCAACCCTGGCTAAATGAATCCACCCAAGAACTAAAAAGAGACTATAGGAGAAGGGAATGAAAATGGAAAAAACGGGTTTACATGTTTTTTATGAGATCTGGAACGATGCAATGAAAAACTATCAAATGGCAGTTAAAGAAGCAAGAGCACCCTTATTCTCTAATTTAATTTTAGCAAATCATTCTAACCCCAGAATTTTATTTAAGGTAATAGACTCGGCCATTATCCCCTCCCCTGTCATTTTACCAATGCCAAAGTTTTACAAATAGAGTCAATGCTATAAGGCAACAGGTTACCGCCCCCCGGTTGTGTTTCACATGCTAGCAGGGACATCTTTAAGAAGTTTCAGTCAGGTTTTAGAGCTTCATATAGCACAGAAACCCCCTTCCTCAAGGTAACCAATGACCTCCTTTTAGCAGCCGATTGGGGAGAGCGCAATCTTAATTCTTTTAGACCTCAGTACAGCTTTTGACACAGTAGTTCCTGCCATTTTAATTGGCCGCTTAAAACCTGGCATCAAGGATACTGCACTTAGTTGGTTTTATCCTTACCTTTCAGAAAGAACCTACGCGGTCACCAGAGGTAACTACTCATCCTCTACAACTCACATTACCTGTGGTGTACCACAAGGTTCGATTTTCGGTCCAATTTTATTTTAAGTTTATATCAGTCAACATCACAACGTCTCTTTTCATTGCTGTGCAGACGACACACAGATATACCTTCCCCTGAAACCTGGTGACCCAAAAAGCCTAGCTGCTGTTTTAGATGTTGTCTTATTATTCGTCTCTTTCTTGCTTTTATTGTTTCCATTTGTTTTTATTTCCATTGTCAGGTTTTTCATTGTTTTTAATTTAGTTTTTATTGTCTCTTATCTTGTTTTACCTTAATTTTGTCTTGCTTTGTTTGAGATTTCTTTTTGGCTTTCTGCTGTTATGTTGCCTTCTGGGTATCCTGTTTCTGCTTTGCCTTGTCTGTCAAAGCATTTTGTAAACTCTGTTTTTAAAAGGTGCTATATAAATAAAGTTATTATTATTTTTATTGTTATTACACTCTGCAACTGGATATTGGACTTTCTCACAAACAGACCCCAGACAGTTTGGATTGGTGGTCACACCCTGTACACCTGACTGCAATCCTTAATATGGAGACAACTCTGTTGTGAAGTTTGTGGACAACACCACCATCATCAGCCGGATTACAAACAGCAATGATAATTCAAATCGGGAGGAAATCAACAATCTTGTGGTGATGGTGCACAGAGAACAACCTACTGCTCAACGTCTAGAGCTGATAGTTGATTTTAGGAAAGAGGAGGCACCTTGGGGGAGGTCTGCATTACGCAGAGCCCCCGACGAGGAACAAAGGATTACGGCCACAACATGAGGGCCTATCTTTGCCTCAAGATTTCTGGTTAGCTTACCACTTATCAAACTCTTCTCCCTCTCTGTGTGTTCTGCCTGGAGCAGACACACAGCACAACTGAACTCTCTCTCTCTTACAGCAGTGACGCGAGGGCCTGCGTAAGATTCCTGCAACAATAGTTAGCACCGACAGCTGCCACACACAGTCCGCCAGCTAACTTTAAGAACTGACTTTGAGGAGAACAACACACGGGGCATACAGGTCCTCCATCTGCACAAATGGACGGTTCAGCACAGATTTCTTCAATAGGAACCAACATTCTTCCCTGCCTGGCTAATCGGGACCGCCAGATAATCACAGCAACTTCAAAGCAACTTCTTCCTTTTCGGGCTGGTAACATAACCACAAAACATATAACTGGGCATAAGATAGCATAACAGAGTACACAGCTAAGCACAGGACTGTGTTACTTTTGTTAATGTACATGTATTAATTTATTTGCTCTGAGTTTTATTGTTGTGATGTGTTTTCATTGTTAGGTTATTCTGGTAGCCACATGTTAGTGATGTTCACACAGAGACAGGACTTGCATGCAACTAACTGTCCTCTTTTCTAACCTGACACCTTTTATTTCATTTTAGTGTATTTAGAGTTAGACTTCACATTGTGTGTTTTTGATTCTATTATCTGTTAATAAATGCTTGTGTATAATTAGGCTGGTTTCTTTAATGTTGCACAAGAGTGAATAATTTGCCAACCTCTGCTATGTTGAACTCCAAATCCTTCAACCTACTTGCTATTAATGGTAATTTTGGATATAATTATTAATTTAATTATTAATAGGTGTTCCAAATTGATAGTTTAGTGTATTTTAGAGAGACTCAATCAATTGATTGGCTGTCATTTCTCTTCTTTAAGGAGAGTGGTGCCCCTGAGGACTTTATTTATTAAAGTTATTATTTATGATTATCTTTGATAATTTTGATAGCCATAATGAATTGATTGCACACCCCTTTAACCATTGTGAATCCCAACACTCTACCAAGCATCAGTGATATCGGTGAGGTGAGGTGCCTGCGCAGATTCCAAAAGAATACTAAAGGACATTGCCCACCCCAGCCACAGCCTGTTCACCCTGCTGCCGTCTGGCAGGTGATACCAAAGTATTTGCTGCCGTAACACCAGCCTACAGAGCAGCTTCTTTCCTCAGGTTGTGAGACTCAGAGTTCATCCTATGCACTCCACCATAAATAATAGTAATCTGTTTTGGGGGGGGGTTGTGTGTAGCATGAAGGGACTACAGCTTGCATTTCGTTGTACAATCCTGTGTTGTATAATGAAAAATAAGTGAACCTTGAACCATGTGCCAGGGACTGTGATGAGCAACAGGGGACTGTCCTCTCCCCCTTCCTGTTTACTCTATACATCTCTGACTTCAGCTACAACTCGGAGTCATGCCACCTGCATTCTCTGATGACTGACTGCCTTTGTGGGGTATAACAGTGGACAACAACAACAAAAGGAGGAATACAGAGGCCTGGTCGATGACTGAGCCCTGTATGAATCCAGGGGTAGGATGTCGAGGTGGTTCACTCGTATAAATACCTCGGAGTGCACCTGGACGATTTGCTGGAGTGGACTGGGAACACAGGGACCCTCTATAAGAACAGTTGTTCCAGTCTGTGGTGGCCAGCGCTATCTTTTATGCTGTTGTGCTGTGGTCAGAGACTGAGGGAGAGAGGCTCTAACAAATTCAACAAGCTACTTAGGAAGGCTGGCTTAGTGATGGGGGGAGGAGTTGAGCTGGACTCTCTGGAGGTGTTGATGGAGAAGAAGATGCTGTCCAAGTTGGTTGGCATCCTTAACAACTCCCAGCCCCTCCACGACATGCTGGTTGAGAAGAAAAGCGTCTTCAGCCAAAGACTTTTACCCCCTAGGTGTTCCATTGAGCGGCACAACGATCATTTATCTGTCACAATATGGACATCAGAGGCCTGGCTGAGGTCTTACTGGACTCCCTAATTGGACCTTATAATTAAATACACACACATGCACGTGCTTTAAAAGGAATACTTTTTTACTTTTATGTTAGTACTTGTGTTTTACATTTGTTTATGCACTATTCTTTATACCAAGTGGTAAGTTTGTGTACTGCTGCAACATGCAAATCGCACCCCCACCGGGATAAATAAAGTATCTATCTATCTATCTATCTATCTAGCTATCTATCTACAGTATCTATCTAGAGTTCCTTCATTCAGTCATTCATTGCTGCTACTGCTACTACTATTGGTAGTTGTACTGCTCCTCCTCCTCCTCCTCCTCCTACTCCTCCTACTACTACTACTACTACTACTACTACTACTACTACTACTACTACTACTACTACCAATAAATAGTAATAATAAAAATATTATGGTGTTTTTTTTAAATGATCAATTCATTATTATTAATTGGAAACAGGAAAACAATACTTTTTTATTGCAACTACTGCACCACTACTACTATTTTTAAAAATAATTACCATCATCATCATAATATATCGGGGCTAGCCGTCATAAGAGTACAGTCTAAATGATCAGAATACATTTGCAATTAACTTCATTTATTCTGACGTAAGGCTGGTACGTGCATGCTGATATGGGCTAAAATCACTTATTGAGCGTGTCACTTTTTGCAGCGCAGCACATCACTATCGTGTCACTTGGAGGGCTGCGATGGATGGATATGCTACTCAGGACAGGCGTGCGTCTCTGGCCTCTCCAACACACCAAACGGTGTGCGTGTGACGCAAAGAAGTCTACTTAAAGCGGGATTAGCGCTGAGCGGCACACTGCGCTCCACACTGCGCTCAGTCACACACAACCCGCCGAAGCAGCCGCTCGGAGGGTTCTCAACCAATCAGCGCCTGGAGAAAGGAGAGGACAGGAGCGCTCAGGCTGGCCACAGAGCTGCACAGCGGGACACACACACACACACACACACACACATCCATGCATTCACTGGATATAGTCGGAGCTCTCGGACACATAGAAGGGGAATAACAAGATCCTCCTCTTTTTCTGCACTATTTGCGCCTGATTTTGAGCTTCTCCGAATGTACAATCATGGGGGAGTGGACCATATTAGAGCGTCTCTTGGAGGCAGCTGTCCAGCAGCACTCTACTATGATCGGAAGGTAAGAGTTGGGAGAAAAGAAAGAAACGTGTGTCGTCCTCTTTTCTTGAGAAGGTAAAGAATTTTACAGTTGAAGTCAAAATTCAGCAGTGTCAACCGAGTGTACAGCTGGGGAAAACCACACACAACATCAAGAAGAACAAGCGCATGCCCGAAAAGGCTTGGTTATTCAAACCAAATATTGTAAAACATGTCCAAGGAAGCAATTGTTTTGTTAAGGGCAAGCAGATATTTGCATTTACATTACGATGAATTAGACTGCCACAGGAGAACCGTGGGGTTAGGTTGAGGCTGGAAGAGCGCTGTTATTTCAGCACTGGACAGCTCCCACACTGCTCCGGTGCCGAAGACCTGCCCGGATCTGCTTTCCCTTACACCCTGAATAGCATCATCCTATACCTACCTGATGGTCTGCCTGTGGAAACATTGGTAGCGCTTTCTAATAAGGCACCATATGTAAGGGGTTTATAAGCAGTGGCTTTATTAATGGTTAGTAATCATTAATCAAATATCCCTTTACCTGGTCAAACTGTCTATCTGGTGAACTGAAAACCAGACAGATTCTTCAAAACCTGGCAACCCAAAAGTATTTCTTATTAATGGTTTATAACTGATTTATAAAGAATTAGTGGGTGATTTTTTAACCATTACTAAGGATGTCTTTATTTTCCCAGGACAGAATTTGTTTTCAAAAGCATTACACACAATGGACACAATGGCCGTATATGCACATATACATTCAAGGCCCTACATACAGTATATCACAACATATACTCACATAAAGTACACATGCACACATATATTATATATACACACACTTATACATAATGCTCAGTGAAGTATTTTATTTAGAGCTACAATGCCAGAAGCCATTAGTTACAACTTCTAAAACCTTTAAAGGGTGACTTATTAGAAAGTGGTGTCGAAAAATTAAACACAGGTATCTTGTGGAGGGCACGAATCCAGGTTAAAACTGAGTTAATGCACCTTTTAAGGGCTACATGAGTATGTAAAATGTTAAGAGTTAATTTAATAGTATGGCAGTGGTTTATAGGTTTAACAATTAAAAGTAGTTTTGAGCACTTATCCCAGAGCTTAGCTCATCATTTTGGAACACCTATGTCACTGAAAAATCTCTCAATAACTAGAAGATTTTTTTGTGAGTTTAGGGCATTTGGAATATGTTTTTCCCTTTACTGGTTTCCATTTCAATACTGTATGAAAATAGTGATATGAAAATAATATTGACACTTTATGTCAGTTTGACATAACATAACATAGACATGTCTAGGTTATACAAGAAGGTATTATGAGTAAGATAATTTAATGTAAACAAAAAAACATTCTGTGAAATAATCTTCCTGCTGCAGTTTCTTTTATTTCATATTTATTTCTAGAAACGAGTGTCAGATTGCGTTTGAGTTTTCTTACAAATCTAATCAATAAAACCTAAGACATAACAATAGTAACTAAATATTTGTTGTGGAGACTTCAAACTTTAGGAAATCCATCACAGTGAACATCATCCCTGCTTTTATCGTTGTGTAAATGACCTAATCACTGAATGATATCAGTTAAAGTGAAGTTTGATTTGAATAGCCTGCACTCAACAACAATAACATAACTAGACTAAAAGCAGAAATGATTTTCACTGTGATGGATAACTCAAGCAGGTTTCAAGTCTCTGCAAGTTCATTTTCCTATAGAAAATGTATTGGAGCCAGTGTTGGCTGTGGATGAGATCCTTGGCAGACTTTTTAGTCAATAAAATGGTCGGGTTTGGAACCACTGGTCTGTTATGACTAATGGAGGTTCCTAACCTTTTAAGCTTGTGACCCTTTAAAATAAAGCTGTGTACTTGCGACCCCCTTTTTTTAGAGTCTGGAATAAGTCAAATTATCCAGTACTTACAAGAAAAAGATTAGAGGAATGTCTGAGCAAATAAATATAACTTTGTGAAGCACAAATAGTTTTTTTCCCCTCCTTTCCTCTCCAGTCATCTCGCAACCCTGCAGATCCCACTGTAGTCCACCAGGCAGCTACAGGCATATATTTCCATTCAAAAACACAACCATGTTTGTGACATGTTTGGTTCAGTATCACTTAGACCAAGTCTGACTTTGTGATAAACTCCAAAGAGTTACCTTTCAGAAGAGACCAGGATAATGTGTGTATTCAAAAGGGGTTTTTGAGGCTTGTGCACAAAAAGCTAATACAACCACTGGAAGTGTAAATATATTTCTGTTGCTGATTTTCCCTCAGGATCCTACTGACCGTGGTGGTGATCTTCCGTATTCTGATTGTGGCGATAGTTGGAGAGACTGTGTACAACGACGAGCAGTCCATGTTCGTATGTAACACCTTACAGCCGGGCTGCAACCAGGCCTGCTACGACAAGGCTTTCCCCATCTCCCACATCAGGTACTGGGTGTTCCAGATCATCATGGTGTGCTGCCCCAGCCTCTGCTTCATCACTTACTCTGTGCACCAGTCTGCCAAGCAGAGGGAGCAGCGCTACTCCACAGTATACCTCTCCCTGGATAAAGACCAGGACTCCATGAAAAGAGACGACAGCAAGAAGATCAAGAACACCAGTGTGAACGGAGTGCTGCAGAACACAGAAAACTCCAACAAGGAGGCAGAGCCTGACTGCCTGGAGGTCAAGGACATCCCCAACTCAGCCCTGCGAACTACAAAGTCAAAAATGAGAAGGCAGGAGGGCATCTCCAGGTTCTACATCATCCAGGTGGTGTTCAGAAACGCACTAGAGATAGGGTTTCTGGTGGGTCAATACTTCCTGTATGGATTCAACGTCCCTGCGGTGTACGAGTGTGATCGATACCCTTGTATAAAAGATGTAGAGTGCTATGTTTCCAGGCCGACAGAGAAAACAGTGTTTCTGGTCTTCATGTTTGCCGTCAGTGGCATTTGCGTGGTCCTGAACTTGGCAGAGCTCAACCACCTAGGCTGGAGGAAGATCAAAACTGCTGTGAGAGGAGTGCAGGCCAGGAGGAAGTCCATTTATGAGATCCGGAACAAAGACTTGCCCAGGATGAGTATGCCCAACTTTGGACGCACTCAGTCCAGTGACTCTGCATATGTGTAACTGTCTGTTTTACATACATGAGGAGGCTGAAGGACAGCTGTGTTACTAGTTATCAAGATCAGTGTAACAATTCATTTATTGGTATTTAGTCTTCAAATGAAACAAGTAAAACTGAGATGAGGGGATTTTCAGTGAAAGTCAACATGCTGGAGAGATATTCTTTTCTAGAAAAACAAAGCAAACTGCATTAGAAACAAGTGTAGTTCTATACCCCCTTTACAGAATGTTTTCCAAGATATCAGACATTTTATTGATGGTGAAGAGAGCCTATGTCTCAAACTGATTCCTTAAAGGTCCAGTGTGGAACATTTAGGAGGAGCTGTCGGCAGAAATGGAATATAATATTTATAAGTATGTTTTCATCAGTGTATAATCACCTGAAAATAAGAATTGCTGTGTTTTTGTTACCTTAGAATAAGTCCTTTATATCTACAGAGGCAGCGGGTCCCCTTGCACAGAGGCCGC
Source organism: Siniperca chuatsi (assembly GCF_020085105.1). NCBI lineage: Eukaryota > Metazoa > Chordata > Actinopteri > Centrarchiformes > Sinipercidae > Siniperca > Siniperca chuatsi. Next base: position 273,253 of record NC_058057.1, read on the forward strand.
CATATTGCACCGCCATGTTTCTACAGTAGCCCAGAACGGACAAACCAACCACTGGATCTAGATAGGGCTTTTTGCGTTTTTTTACGAGTTTCCCGGCCACCGTAGTTTCTCCTCCACGCTTGGAAGGGGAGGGTGAGGCGAGCGGGATTCAAATGGTTGCAAACTGCAGTTTCACCACTAGATACCACTAAATCCTACACACTGCTCCTTTAAGAATGGAAATACATTTTCCACAAGATCAACCATTTATTTGGCTGAAATCATGTTGAAATCAGATGGACCACACATTTTTTTGTCTTATTAATGTGGAGAAGGCACTGATGTTGTATTAGTGTTTTCATGTAAAGTGCTTCTTAAAAGCATAAACTGATACACTACATGGTCAAATGTATGTGGACACCCCAACATTCCAGCCATATGTGATAGTTGAACAAGTGATTGCAACACCATGGGTGCTGCTATAAAGGTCTCCACTCTTCTGGTTTGAAATATGGCTGCATTAAACCACCAGAGCATTAGTGAGGTCCAGCACTGATGGTGTTAAGGTCTGGCTTGCAGTCAGCGTTCCAGTGGGCCATCCCAAAGGTGTTAGATGGGACTGAGGTCAGGCCAGTCAAGTTCTTCGCAGCAACCTGAGAAAAAAAACGGAGCTGGCTTTGTGCACTGGGGCATTGTCATGTTGAAACACAAACACAAACTCTTGACACAAAGCTGGAAGCACACTGTTAATATCATTGTATGCTGGAGCATTAAAATTTCCCTTAGTAGTGATTTAGTGTGCACTTTTATAAAGTTTTCATAATAGATGGATCAAACAAAGAAGGTTAACAAAATTAGTGCAGCAGAGGTAGAGGTATCCTGACTTTTAGTCCCTAACATGAATCAAGCTCCAAAAATGCTGGATCGTACTATTCCCTTGATGCAACTCGATAGTGTCTTTCTTTATGCCATATTCACATCATATGGGATGGATGGTAGCAATGGCAGAGATGTCCATGTTTACGACTTGCGAGCATTCTCGTCATCAGACAAATCAAGATAGTTGTACGATTACAGAGTTAGTTGTTTGAGGGTTAAAAATACTGTGCATTGACAATCTGCATACAATTTTGGTTTTATTACCATGGATTTTGGCTGAGGTGAGCCATCTACATTTGTTTTCCTTTTCAGGCACTTCAGGCACAGTTTAGCGGAGTTTCTCAGTCACAGTTACGACTTGTGTTGTTAATGCACATGCTATTTACAAGTTGTAAATTGGTATTTGTCTGTCAAACTCCACACCATTTGTAATGCAGGCTTTCTGTTTGAAATTTGAAGTTTCCTACCTCAGTCCCAGAGTTTGAGAAAATAACTGCAAACCATCCAGCTCCTCCAGAAAACAACTGTTTTCAGTGGCTGTGTAGAAATCCTTGTGACAGGTAAACTAACATTCATGTGTAAAATTGGTGGGGTGCTCTTTGAATTGAATTATACATACTTTTAGCCATATAGTGTATCAGATTTCAGTAGTTTTCTGATGTCCGGATGGACACTAAGTATATTCTTGCACTAATAAGCCAAATGAACATACCTATCCACTCTAAGCTGTGATGGTGTTCAGTAACATTCCAATGGTTCCAAACATCACTTTTACACACAGTCTGGCAGTTGAAAGGGCACGACTATTCTTTGGACATTACACATTACTGACAGTATATCTCTCATCTCAAATATCTATCTCTTCGGAATCTCATTGTTTTGGATGCCTGTGCTCGCATCACTGACTTAAGCTAACCGATCACTCCTTTGCTTTAGCTCTTGTAAGGTGGTGCCTGGAAACCTGCCACGATTTTTTTTCCTGTTACACCCAAGCGCACATTTCTTTCATTTGTGATGTTTCTTGTTTTCATGTAATCAAGTGCCATATGTGTGTGTGTGTGTGTGTGTGTGTGTGTGTATACATGTATTAAATTATAGCGTAACCTTTATAAAACATGAAATCCTACTTTGGATTATCATGACATCCTCTATCAGGTGAAGCATTGTTGCTGTGTGCTATTGTCATCCTTGATTTCAATTTACTGCACAGAAACCAAACAGCCATTGCATATTCCAAGGTTATTGATGAGTTTAATCTGGACTCACTTGATTTTAATCAAGTGAAGTAAAAATTTGAATTTCATTTGGAAAACAGGCAGTGCATTGCTGTTGCTACCATTTTCAAGTGTAATCTAAAGTGCGCCACTGTTAAACAAATATGAAAGCATCTGTAATAAAAATGGAAGCCATACGAATAAGATAAGCGTGGTGTGTGATGTTTAGGTTTTTAGTACAGCTGCCTACAAGGTCATCAGTAGCTGCTTTCATATTGGACAGCTTATACATGGAGAGATGGGAAGATTTTGACATTCTGAATTGAGGTATACAGCTATATGTTTCTTATTGTCAACAAATCTAATGAAAAGACCAAAATCAACAATGTGTTAGTCCATCTCTCAATACTTTTTGACTTCCTATCTGTAGCTCTCAGCCCCAAGCCCATTGGTTCCTACTTAAGATGTAAATACTTCTACACCTCACAAATATATCGTTTCATTTTGAAAAAAAAAAGGCTCAGTCATTTCCTAAAACAGCTCCTCACTGTAGTTTTTAGCAAATGTTACTCAAACAGCAGGACAGTGTATGTGGGATTGAGTCAAAATAAACTCCATTGTGTGTTCATGGTAATGAAGGAACATGTCACCCAATACAACAGTGCGGCTCATTGATGTGTTTTAATAGTTTTTGGACAACAATGGAGCTCTATGGCACAGAGGAAGAAGATATATCAGGCTGCGATACACACACACACACACACTTGTTAGTAGTATAATAATCAAAAATGTGAAATGAATCCATAAGTTTTGAGCTTTTATTTAATATTTAAAACAAAGAGTCACAATCACTGCATGAGAAAGCATCTGAACATCCCAAAGTATTTATTTTGTATTTTATGACTGGACTACTATTAAAATCCATTCAGCTAAGAGCTGAAGGTCCAGAAAAGGATAAAAGTTCCTTTTACTGAATCATACTTATCTTGGTAACATAGATACAGATACTTAGTGACACACATGGTCCAAGGACAACAGGGTCTTTCTGTACACAAATATATTCCAGACAAAGTTATATGATATAGTCATGAAGAGGTTCCATTTTTGGCAAATATACTGAACTCCTGCTGCAGCCATATATATCATCCTATATCCATCAACCAATAGAAAAAAATGCTTCTGAAAAAAATCCATCTACCTGTCCAAAAAGCCAACCTGTTCTCATTCCCAGGGCATCAAATACTGACATTTTGTCATGTGCCTCTGTGTTGTATACAGACGCACATGGTACCTTTTAGCATCTGTAGAAAACGCCTTCAGAAACTACTTGGTTAGGTAGTAGGAAGTCACACGTTGGTTAGGTTTAGGCAACAAAACTGCTTGGTTTCGTAGTAGGAAGTGACGTGATGTTAGTTATGAAAGTAACGTGACTTGTAACGTAACTTAAAACTTTAAATAACTCAACGTTAACTTTTTATTTCACATGGGACACGCGTTACGGACAGTACAGACCGGAGACACAGGGAAGATACTGATATTGTTTATTGAAACACGAGGAGAATGAACAGATAATGGATGGAAGTATACTATCCTTTCACTGGAGATCCTGGAGCTCTGGAGTAGTGTGGCTGAACACAGGTGAATAGGTTCACACAGGGCTGGGAACCGGAGTGACACACACAGGAGATGAGAGACACACGGGATCTGGAGCTGGAGTGACACACACGGAGGACTGGAGTAGACAGGAGCCGGGATCGAGGTACTGGGTGATAGTCGGAGGTTATTCCTTCTGTGGTTTAGTTTGAGGCGTTCAGGAGACAAGCGTGCTATCCTTTGTCTAAATGAGACCGGACACTGACTGTGGTGAGGAGCTGGGATTTATAGTGGAGTGGAGTGCTGATTGGATGCAGGTGTGTACTAGGTAACAGGTGATTGGCATTAATCGGGTGAGGGAGTGTGGTGTGTGTAGTGTAGTGGCTGGAGAGAACATGACAGACTGTGACAACACGTGTGAAAGTTGTGTTTGTTTGACCCATAAATCTGCCCCACCGCCTCCACGGGCAGACCTTCTCACTCTTTGTGTCGGTCGTTATACTGTCAGCTGACTTCCATAAGGCTTTCAGGCAGCCCTGTGCATCCCATACAAATGCTAAAGAGTACCATGTGCGTCTGTATACAACCCTGAGGCGTGTGTCTGTACGTATGTGTTTGAAAATGTATGTGCGTGTCAGACAAGAGGCAGCATGGTGGGAAGGGCAGGTAGTGCCTTGGCAACTTTGATGAGAATAACTGAAGGACAGAGCCTGACACATCAGTTTGAGTTTCAGTAGGGATTTTGGACTTTCCGCTCAAACATGCAACACACTATTGCCAGTACACACGCACACGCACGCATTACCAATTTCAGAATGTAAAGGTGAGGCAGGGGTTACATAGTCCTACCTTCAGGACTAGCTGCAAAATAGGTTTTTTGTCAGTGCCTTCCAAAACAACACATATGATCTTTCTCCAACTTGCTTTAGGTTAGAGGAAGATCTTTAGTCCTCTTTCAGTCTGCCTTCCTGTATGTTCTTGCGTTTGCATGGACTTGAAAGGCCAGCAGTGCTTAACCATTCAAAAGCCACATTTAACCAAGAAATGCCCCACCCATTTTATATATTGTACAGATCTCACCACAATTCAATAAAATTGAGTAAATAGAAATATATAAATATAACCGCAAGCAGCAATTCCGGGCCAACACAGACCGTTGAAATTGCCAGTGAAATTGCCCTTTTTTGCATTTTCACAAATGGAATGAAGAACACAAATGCATGTACATTTTGTGCCCTTGTAGCTTCCCCTAGCAGTCGATTTGAAGGAAACTTTCAGGGCATGTTTCAGGTTCTTATGTGGACATATTTTGTAAGTTTTGTGATGACTCGCCCAACGGTTGTTGACTTTGGTCTATTTATGCACTGAGCCATGCCATTGGTCAATATCTTGAAAATTAAATAAGATATCAACAAGCTTTATACAACTTTTGATAGGCTCGGTCCAATAATGATCCACCGAAAATTTGGTAGCAATAGATAGGCGGACTTATATGATCCAAGAAGCTTTTTGTAGAGCACATTGAGCTGGACTTTTGTGAGAAATTCAATTGGACTTAGCATTAATAAATGTGCAACGTCCAGTTAGACTTTCAAAATAAAACACATGGTTAACGTTCACAGTTTGGTTAGGTTTAGGCACCAAAACTACTTGGTTAGGTTTAGGAAAAGATCATAGCAGAAAAGTGGAGGTCGTAACAGAGCCGAATCGACGTCTGTGTAAGTGGGGAGCCAGCAGGACGGGACATACACTAGACGCTAACGCTCTTTTCCTCTTTTGCTTCCAGAACGGCAGCATGTTATCTAAAATTACACACTGGGGCATTATGCCTGCATTGTTTGGTTCAGTGTAAAAAAGCAAAGCTGACGTAAGGGCGGCTCTTCTTTCTTTTATTATTTATATAGCGCCAATTCATAACAGAAGTTATCTTATTGCACTTTTCCTATAGAGCAGGTCTAGACCATACTCTTTAGAATATTATTTACAAGGACCCAACAATTCCCACCATGAGCAAGCACTTGGCAACAGTGGAGGCAGAAACGTTGAGCAGAACCAGCCTCTACCGGTTGAGTACACATGCATGGTGTTTTGAGATCCAGTGCTCTTTACAGGCATATACCAGATGGGCTGAACTGTCTGGTGGGTATCTGGATTTTGTTGATCAAAGGAGGCACTGGATCTGGCTGAAGATTTGCATCTATAAGAAAGAGGAAACAGTTGTCCTTATGTTTGAGGTTAGCAATGTGTTGAGTTCTCGTATGCAGCAGGAGTCCTATTAATCTAAAATCTTATGCTCTGCTAAGCACTTTGTTTGAAGCATACTGATACTTTGAAGCTCTTTCCACACTTGTGACATTTGCAAGTAGTTAAAGCAGAATCAGCCTAATAGGACCTCTAAAGTTTACTAATTAACATATTATATCTGTGGAAAATTACAAGTTACAAGTTTACAGGGGGTTATGTGCCAGATTATATCTTGGCCAAGAGCAATAAATTCCTTAAGTCTTGTCATCACCACGAGGTTGCCAGGCAACCAACAGACTTTGTTGTTATCTTCGGACAGAGCTGTTTCCCCTTGGTTCTAGTCTTTATGCTAAGCTAAGGTAGACTCAGTTTGTACATGTCAACGATGAATCCTCCATGCATGCCAAAGTTAGTCACAGAGTTCCACAAGGTTCTGTGCAAATCTATTCACCATATATATGCTTCCTTTAGGCAATATTATTAGGAAACCCTCCATAAAATTTCATTGTTATGCAGATGATACCCAATTATATCTATCGATCAAGCCAGATGAAAACAATCAGCTAAACTTCAAGCATGCCTTAAAGACATGAAAACCTGGATGACCTGCAATTTTCTGATGTTAAACTGAAGTTATTTTACTTGACCCCAAACATCTCAGAGACATGTTATCTAAAGCTATAGTTACTCTAGATGGCATTGCCCTGGCCTCCAGCACCACAGTAAGGAACCTCTGCGTTATCTTTGATCAGGATTTGTCTTTTAACTCGCATATAAAACAAATGTCAAAGACTGCCTTCTTTCACCTACGTAACATTGCAAAAATCAATCACATCCTGTGTCAAAATGATGCAGAAAATGGTGCATGCATTTGTTACTTCTAGGTTGGACTACTGCAGTTCCTTATTATCAGGCTTCTCTGCTCTGGCTCCCTGTAAAATCCAGAAGAGAAATTAAAATCCTTCTCCTCATCGACAAAACCCTTAAAGAGCTCATTATTACCCCACTAGAACACTGTGCTCCCAGAATGCAGGGTTACTTGTGTTTGCTAGAGTCTCCAAAAGTAGAATGGGAGCCAGAGCCTTCAGCTATCAAGCTCCTCTCCTGTGGAATCAGGTCCCAGTTTGGGTTCGGGAGGCAGATACCATCTCCACATTTAAGAGTAGGCTTAAGACTTTCCTCTTTGATAAAGTTTACAGTTAGGGCTGGCTCAGGTGAGCCCTGAACCATCCCTTAGTTATGCTGCTGTAGGCCTAGACTGCTGGGAGACTTCCCATGATGCACCTCTCTCCTCCTTTCCCTCTCCATCTGAATGCATTCTCATTAGTGCATGTTACCAACTTAACATCTCCTCTCTCCCATAGTTTTGTGCTTTCTCGTTTCTCTCCTCTCTCCTTCTGTCGCTTTCAGCAGGTATTTCTGCCTCTGGAGCTGCAGAGTCTGGATCTATGATTGCAAAACAACTTTTGTTCCTGCTCGACAACCGCTACTTCAATTATTATTATTAGTCTTATTATTCCTATTTTATTAATATTAATATTATTACCACTACCATTACCATTACTATTACTTTACATTTCTATGTGGAATTTGCATTGAGCTACTGTATGTTCTCTCTCTCTCTCAAACCAACCGGCAGCGGTGGATGGCCGCCCACCCAGAGTTCTGCTCGAGGTTTCTGCCTCTTAAAAGGAAGTTTTTCCTTGCAACTGTCACCAACTGCTTGCTCTTGGTGGGAGTTGTTGGGTCTCTGTAAATAACATTATAAAGAGTACGGTCTAGACCTTATCTATAGGAAAACTTCTGTTATGAATTGGCGCTCAATAGAGCTGTGACTCTGTCAGCCTGGCTACAGTGCTGAAAAGAAACCTGAGATTGTTTTTATTTTCCTCTAATGATCTTAATGATGTGTAGTAAGCTGCTCTGGTATTACGGAGGGCTTTCCTATATGTTTTAAGACTATCTTGCCAGGTTAAACAAGCTTCTTCCAGATTGCTGGAACGCTATTTCCTTTCAAGTTTTCGCAATGTTTGCTTTACTTTGTGGATTTGGGGGTTATACCATGGAGCTAACCTTTGTTTTATTATCTTCTTTTTTAGAGGGGTGACAGAATCCAGTGTTGATTGCAGTGAGCCTGCAGCGCTATCAACAAGATGGGCAATTTGGGAGTGGCTGAAATTAGCATAGGAGTCCTATAGGAGTTATATTGAGATAGATAGAATTGCTTCATTAAATTACTACAGCACTATCAGATAGACATCTAGAGTAGGAATTTTTGCCTAATGACATGTAGTCCAGCAATAGCAGTTCAAAAGTTATTAAATAATGGTCCAATATTGAAGGATTCTGTGGAAAGACTATTAAATGTTCAATTTCAATGCCATATACCAGAACAAGGTCGAGGGTGTGATTAAAACAGTGAGTGGGTTTATGAACACCGACAAAAGCCAATCGAATCTAATAATGAGATAAATGCAGTACTGAGGCTATCTTTTTCAATTTCCACATCAATTGAGACAGAACAATTGAGAATGACTTCCGGATGGGAGCCGAAACGTCTTGATTCTGAAAACAGTGTCCAGATGACTACGACTGAAACCTTTTCTACGATTTCCACATCAATATTGATATCACCTACAATAATTACTTTATCTGTTTAAGGACTAAATTTGATAAAAACTCTGAGAATTCAGACAAAAATTCACTATAACAAATATAATTGGCTTTAGGTTTAGGGTTGGTTAATAGGCTTGAGTCAAAGATCGCTGCAACTCCACCTCCTCGGCCGGTCTGATTATGGAGCTGCCAATGAGCAGAGTTGGTTTCTTAGCGGGTGTATCGCTGAGTGGGGAGAACTTGTTGGAAACGTGAACAGGTTGGTGGTGATCCATGGGCTTCTGCTTAGGGCAAAGGCAGAGGAATAGCTAAACATTTGACAAACCAAGCAGGAGAGAGCAGGAGAGTGAGAGGAAGAGAGAGAAGCCATTGCTAGCTGCTCAGCTAAAGAACGGTAGCTAGCAAAACTGAATAGAGTGTTAACTGTGGGAAAGTTGTTAAAAGAAGGAGAAATGTAGAACAGATAGTTAGTCACTATAATAAAGAATTGAACAAAATTAACCGTAATGAGCTAGAGCAGCAAAAATAGCCTACTAGTAACACACAAACACCGGTGACTGGAAATGAGACAATACGCTTACCGCAGCACGTTAGACTTGTGAGGATCTCTGGACCGCACACACCAAACAATATTAAAACACAAAGTAACTTACTACTTTGAGTAGTTTATTGACCAAGTACTTTCATACTTTTACTAGGTTTGTCAAATGGTACATTTTAATTTTACTTGAGCATTTTTTTATGGGAGTAATTGTGCTTTTACTTGAGCAAATATTTTCTACCCACACTGCTTAGCACTGAATCTGTAGGTGTCTCTCGTGTAGGACTTGATTTATAGTTCAGTGTTCAGCACCTGTTGATAGCACCAGTAATGTATTGAACATTATCAGGCTGTTTTGTGCTTTATATACACCACACAATAGTTTACGCTCTTTAATCACTTTGTGATACTGAGCGACAGTGGGAATGTACGCCTTGTCTCATCACTAAATAGGAGATTACTCTTGTGCATTCATTAATGGCCGCAATAATCTTTCTGTTCTTTCATTCATGGTTATAAACATTGGTGGTCACTGTGAGAAGAAGGTTTGCAGTGGAGATGTCTTTGGTAGATGTGTGTTACTGAAAAAGTCCTGTTGTCTTCATTCTCAACAGTCCCCATCAGCATCAACCTTGTAGAAACTTGTAGAAAACAGACGCAGCCTAAGCTGACCAATCACCATTTTTGTTTTCTTCATGTGGTATCACTGCATCTCTCTAATCCTCTGTTGGTTGTCCACAAGCACAAGAGCGAGCTGTATGCGCCTCTCTCTCTCTCTCTCGCTCTCTCTGGAGTGCATGCTGGTGCGTTTCAGTGTGAGTGTATTTTCTATCTTTTGTTATTTATCTTTGGTTTGTTATTTAATAGCTTTCATAGAAAAGGTTTCAGTCGTAGTTTCTATGATAGAACACTCCTGGACGAATGAGGGACTACACCGTCTTGTTTAATAGCTTGTTCATTGTAGTGGTGTTTTGTGATTTATTTTGCCTCGGTTGGAGGTCATGCTCCCAGAGACAGAGACCTGGGGCTGGAGAAGTTCACACGCCGACATGGAGTTAAATTCTGTCAGAATGTCAATTCTTCTGTGGAAGATTGCAGTTTAGCGATCTGTGAAATTTCTGGTTATGACAATGTCAGCATCTAGAATGAAAAATGGAGTTGTCCTTTTTTTGGACAGTGTTGATAATGTCAGCGTGGTTGTTGAGCAAGGTGTAGTGATTCAGGACACCTTAGAAGAATATTTATTTATTGGTGGAGATTTTAACTGTACTGAGGACAGCAGGTTAGACAGGAACCATGCAGAGCCTCACGCTGCCTCTCGCACTTGTCTGTGTCAACTCATTGAGGCTCATGAATTGTGTGGAGAGGCTTTCATAACAAACAGAGATACACTTGGACATATGTTAAAGATAACTTACTGTCTATGGCCAGGCTTGATCGTTTGTATTGTTTTTATCATTTTAACATATTTAAAAGTTGTTTGATCAGCCTTGTTGGCTTTTCTGATCACTCGTTTGTGACAGCTTCTGTCATTATAAAATGTGTAAAATTGAGTAGCGCCTATTGGCATTTTAACACGGCTTTACTGGAGGATAAAAACTTCAAAGAAGCTTTTGTCTTTTTTTGGAAAAACCACCAAAGTATGAAATCTGATTTTGTGTCATTGCAACAGTGGTGGGATTTTGGAAAAGTTAAAAAAAACAACTTTACAGTACAGTACAATCAGAATGTCACAAAAACCTTAACGAGTTCAGTAAAAGCTCTGGAGTCTGAAGTGGAGGAACTCCAGGAGCCATCACCTGCTCTGGTTGGGCCACAGCCATCTCCTTCTCCAGCTGGACTGCAACCATCTGATCCTCCTGATCCACCTAAGCTGCAGCTTTCTGGTTCCCTGGCATCACTGGTTCCACCAGCTCCTCTGCCAGTCTCTCTGTCCCCGGCCTCCAGTCCTGCTGCCTTGTTACCAGACCCCGGTCTTGAACTCCAGCAATGCTGCTGGCCTCCAGAGGGTCCCCGCATTTGTCCCCGGCATCCTATTCAACCCTCGGAGTGTCCCCGTCTCTGTCACCAGCCACCAGAGAGCTTTGGTCTTTGCCGCTGGCCTCCAGATGGTTTCTGTCTTTGCTGCCTGCATCCTGTTCAACCTCCGAAGGGGTTCCGCCTTCGCTCCCGACCTCCTGAGTTGCTCCAGTTGTCTGGTCATCACCCAGACCTGCTCAGCCCTTCAGCCCTGCCTCTTGGGTGCTCCCCTGCTCTGTCCTTCTGTCCTGCCCTCAGGCATTTCGCCTGAGATTTTCTGTCCTGCACTTGTCCAGCCCTTGGGCCGTCCGCCTGAGGTTCCCAGCCCTGTTTCTGTCCTGCCCCCAGGCCATCCGCCTGCGATCTTTTGCTTGGCTTGAAATAATTTCAGTTAATCAGGAAAAAGCTTTTGATCATGCTGAGCATAAATATTTATGTCAAAGTTGAGTGCCTTTGGTTTTGGTCTGGGTTTTATTAACAAAGTTAAGGCTTTGTATTGTGACATTCAGAGTGTGCTGAAGATTAACGGTGATTTGAACGCTCCTTTTCAGATCCAAAGAGCAATTAGACAAGGCTATGCCCTCTCTGGCATATTGTATTCTTTAGCATTTGAGCCTTTGTTGCACAAACTTAGATCTGATCTTCAGGGTCTGACTATTCCAGGCTGTGATGCACCCTCTGTGTGGTCCTACAATCTAGTGTGGAAGCCGCTGGCTTGCACTATCTTGAGTCAGCTGGCTGGACTAGGACTGAGCCGATCTTTGTTTCTGATTAACATCAGTGGATTACCTGATTTCTGTCGTGGACTGAGGTGTGTAGCTTGTTGAAAAATAAGAGGCTGTGACACCACAGCTCAGTGTACTGGCTGCTCCAGGAACCAGTCATATATGGGACCCGTTTCAGTACAGTCTGTCAGGTGGGGCCGACTCTGCTCAGACGGCTCTGTGTGTGTAATGTGGTGGCTCTGGGACATGTAGTTCAGTTTTCTGGTACAAACATGGACGATGCAGCTCCTCTTGCCTCCCGCAGAGAGGGAAAATCGACACGTGTTGTCACCCTGTTGCTAAATCCACTTTGTACTTACACTTCTTTAGCTTTATACTTACATCCACTTTGTACTTAATTTATCTTAGCTGTATTATAGTGTATTATATTTTGATTTGCTCAGTACTTCTATTCCTGTGTGCATTGACGTGATAGTGAGCAGCTGTAACAAAAGATTTTCCCCTCGGGGATCAATAAAGTATTTCTGATTCTGAATAAATGGAGAGAAGCTCTCACAGTGAGCGGACACTGTTGCATCAGTGGCTCTGTTAAACCTGATGAGAATGATCTTTTTCTTTCAGTGAGCGTTTCGACTGTCGACTGTACGGGACCTTTTTTAAAAGTGGGTTTTCCTCTGAGTTTTCTTTCCATGATGCAAGTTAGGTCTGAATTACAGTGTCAGACCTAAGTGCAGAGCGCTGTTTAAACCACCTTTAATCAAAAGAGCTGCTGACCTGCAGTGCAGGGTTTTACATGGTATTGTGGCTGTTAATGCTTTTGTCTCTGTCATTAACTCTGATGTTAGCCACGACTGCCCATTCTGCACTAATAGTGAAACTGTTTTTCATTGTTTCACAGAGTGTTGTTGACTGCTGCCACTGTTTGCAATGCTGGAAAATCTTTTTGGATTATTATTATTAAAAAATGTTCATTCTGGGCTAAATGTACTCTCAGAAGAACAAAAGAAAATGTCCGCTTTTTAATTTCATTTTGGGGAGGGCAAAGATGGCCGTGTATTTGAGCAGAAGAAACAGACTGGAGAAAGCTGTGGATGATGATGCTGTTTTGTGTTTGGAAGATAAGCTGATCTTTGGAGTGTATTGAGATGATTTGGATTCTGTGAATCTTGTTTTACTAACCGTGTTGTTTATTATTGTTGTTTTGTAATTTCTTAAATTGTCAATAAAGTATTGTTAAATTCAAAATTCTCTCTCTCTCTCTCTCTCTCTCTCTCAGTTCAAATAGCTAGATCTGGATCTTCGTCCTCCCAGAGATCCAGCATCTCCTCTTCTCTCTCCCTCTGTGTGTCTTTTCATTTCTCCTCCCTGTGTGAATGGTGAGCTTGAGTTTTGCCTCTTGTGTGTTTGTGTAGTCTGTCCTCTTCCAGGCCTCCATGGTGGAGAGGAGGTCGTGTGGCTCAGGTCTGTTTGACGACACCTGAAGTTGCTTGACATCCTCCCAGATCTGTATTTTTCATATATATTTATAAAAATGTTGTCATCCTGATTGTCCATACTGTAATTTCACTATGTTGGTCTATTCTGTCCACTCGACATTTCCTGTCTGTTCATTCTGGGAGAGGGATCCCTCCTCTGTTGCTATTCCTGAGATTTCTTAAATTTTTTTCCTCATTAAAAATTTTGGGGAGTTTGTCCTGATCCGAGTCGAGTAGTTACAGTTTTCAGAAGGTGCATGTGAGCTACGGTGCAGCCTGTAACGCAGTTATGGACCGTTCTTTTGCAGTGGCCGGTCCGAAACTCTGGAACTCTCTGCCTATTGACTTACGTTCCATCACTGACCTGCCTTTGTTCAACGCCAAACGTAAAACCCACTTATTTAGAATAGCTTTTAACACTTAGTGGCCCTGTGACACTTCTCTTTATCTTAATGTTGTAATGTGCTCTGCTGACCTATTTGTACTTTTATTATTATTTGTTATTATCATTATTATTTTTTATCTTGTTTTTAATGTTGTACAGCACTTTGGTTCAGCTTCGGTTGTTGGAAGGTGCTATAGAAATACAGTTTGATTGATTGATTGATTGATTGATTATGATGATGATGATGATGATGATATTTTACCAGGTTACTACCAATTTATTTAGCGGTAAAACCAAAAGTAAGCACATCCGTAATGTCAGGAAAACTGTGTGCACAGCAACAGTAAGAAGAGTTGGTCAAAGTTGAAGCAGGAAGTGGGCAACAAAAGGATGGATCCTCTGGAGAGCAGAAATGGAGTCAGTAAATTGCATGGCAATCAAACAATGCTTGTTTTTTTTTTTTAATTGTAGTGAAATGTTTTTTTGGCAGTTGGAAATTAACTGATAGTGGCACTAGTGGCAGGTTGGGGCCACCACCAAGCCACAAGGATACATTATTTGGAGATCATGAACAACCACAGAATGTTTAATTAAATTAAATTAATTAAATCCAGACCTTAAATTTCCAGACCAAAGTGTTATACAGGGGTAAGGGGCTCATTAAATCATTAAAATTAATCATCCTCTGCAGAACATGAATATCCATATAAAATTTTCATCATTGTCATAAGTAACAACCCCTTCCTTCAACACATACTGCTGGTCTGCCTTTCAGCATTGCACCCAAGCCTCCATTGTTCCATTTGTCTCTGTAACTGATTGAGAGTGAAGCAGAATGTTGCTAAAATAAAGCATTCAGTGCTGAAACTTCCGTGGACAAATTAAGGTTAAATTAAAAATCCTTTCCTGTCTTTCTCTTGCTATCACTTCTCTTGTCACAGTTTGCCATGCATTGTCTATCAATGCAGAAATACCTTCAAACAAGAATCCTCTTTTATTAAAGGGTGCTTTTTTAGAATGTAATGAAATCATAATGTAAGAGCAGAGGCAGGGTGGCAGCATCAGTCTCACAGCAGATTGGCATCTAATTTCCCCTTGCAGTTATATGATGAGAAATCAAACAGAGCACAAATATCCCTCCAACCAGAGCGATCACGGTGTTCTTCTGTGATATAGGGACAGATTGTGTGGATATTGATCTTTACTGACCCATCCATTCACCCAGACCTCCTCTCAACAAAGATTTGAGGCTCTACAATAACATCACTACTTCCACCTCGTCTTCTGACAGACAAGCAGTCATCATTTGCATGCCTGCTGAAGGTCTTGTTGGGACCAGTGAGTCTGCAGCACTATCAACAAGATGGTCAATTTGGGAGTGGCAGAAATTAGCATAGCTGTTATGTTGAGACATGGCATTGAATTAAATGCAGACGGAATCGCTTTCTTGAATTTAGCTACAGCACTATCAGATAGATATGTAGGATAGCAGTTTTTGCCTAATGGTGTGTAGTCCAGTAATAGCAGTTCAAAAGTTATTAAATAATGAAGGATTCTGTGGAAAGACTATTAAAATGCAGTGCATTTGGTCTAATAATTTTGTTTCTAAAAGGAGCAATAGAATTAAGAATATTTGTGCATGCATTATTAAAACAAGAGACTAGGTCCTGGGAGCAGGGGCTAAGAAGGCCTGGTGGAATTGCCGAGCTGAATTTGGTTTAAAAGAACGGGACTGGAAGCAAGTAGTGGGCATGGGAGTGGGAGGAGGGAGTAATGACTGAAAGATGACAACCTTGTGACAGGAAAATCCAGTAGGTTCAAGTTGGGATGAGAGAAACCATTTATGAGGAAGAGGTCAAGGGTGTGACCCTTAATATGGGTGGGGACATTAACTGACTGTGTGAGATTAAAAGACTCAAAGAGCTTTTTGAAAATCAAAAGTAAAAGACGAAAGAGTAGTACTACAGATATGAATGTTAAAATCACAGGCGATAAGAACTCTATCATGCTGGGGCATGATGACTGATAAAAATTAATTCTTGAAAAATAATTCTTGGATAAAACCAGAAATTAGTGTTAGAGGTCTGTAGATTAAAACACAGATTCAACCTTTCCATTAAGAACAAAACTGAAAACCTCAAAGGTTGTAAAACTACCAACATTTTTGATTGGGGTATACTAAATGAGTTTCTAAAAATGACTGCTAGGCCTGCTAGGGTGGGAGAATTCTGGGGGACAGGTTTCATTAAGAGGGACACTATCAGCTAGACTCCGTGACCAGGAAAAAAATCAATATTGTTGGACATGATAAGATGAAAGATTTGTTTGAGAGATACCTCATATTGAGGAGACAAAACATAATTAATTTACTGGAAGAGGGAGGAGAGCTACAGCTAGTCGGCAGTTTTATTCAAGTATATGAGATTATTAGTATTCCGATAGTAGTGACTGTTACTTTTATTGTTACGTGGACCTAATGTAAACATATACAAAGATGTCAGAATAGCAAGTAAGTTTCTGAGTTTTCTGGTAACATCAGCATTGAACTTTCCAGGTTTATTCCCAATTATTGTGGATAAGAACTGGTGATGTGGTCTAGAGTTAAATGTGCCTAAGGAGGTGGTAGGTGCTCCTAGCCACAAGGGGGAGCTAGTGTGGTTTGCTGGTGGAGACCGGAAGTGAATGAGGACATGTGGTAAAAGGTAGTCAGGTTGAGGGAGAATTCCAAATTGTGTAGAATAAATTTTCAGGTGTAGGAGTCTATGCCATCACGACGGAGGAAGGTTGGGCATTTCCAGAAGAGGTTAAAATTGTCAATAAAAGCTACATTGCGGACTGAACAGGGACTGCAGCCAGGTGTGGAGGCTAAGAGTGTGGCTAAAAAGACCCACGCTGCATTTGAGTGGAGGGATAGGACCGGAGATAAAGGTCAGTTTACCGTGGACCGTGAGGGAGTCAAAGGAGTTTGCTGAAGTTGTGCATTAGTACTTCAGACGTCTGACTCGGAATGTCATTGCAGCTGACATGGACAATAACATTCTGGGTGAGGGGGTGCTTGGCCAGGATGGAGCATCGAGCCCTGGGGCAGGAGGAGCACCCAGGAATAGGCATCAGAGGCGACAGTCAGCTGTGAGACCCACACGACAGCAGGGGAGATGGGGGAGGCCAGCCAAAAGAGGGAAGTCATGCAGGTTGAGGATGTCAAATCTATTTTCAAGTTGGATGACATGGTTATGAGGTGTACAAGAGGCCTCCCTCTCTTGCTACGAGCACCGACCTGGCACCAGGACTCGTGGTGGGATGGAGTAAAGCTGGCCAAGGGTTTAGGTCTTGCCCCAAGCTGGACCCAGGATTCGTCAGGGCTGGAGGAGGAGCAGAATCAGCAGCAGGACGGGGAGTGGTGGCATCAGACTCTCGGGCACAGGTTGTGTCAGTTTGTGCTGGGCTGAAGATGATGGTGTTCATGCACTTCTCAGCTTCCTGGATCTGGTAGATCGTGGAGATTCTCCATTCCAACTCTGCAATCTTATCTGCAAGGCGGGCGTAGCTAACACAGCCAGGTGGAGAGGTAAGTGGAGCCATGGTTTATAGATGAGGTGGCTGGGGAACAGAAACAGAAAGGCCAGTACAAGAGCTCAATTGTGTTATGAAGGGGTAGCAGCTGGTGGCAGGGAGGGCTCAGGCACTTAAACGCTAGCTGCTGTGGTGATCAGCTAATGAAACCAAAAGCCAGACACAGGAAAAAGCAGAGACCTGTACTTACACATGTGGGCTCCAAAATCGGAGCTTGTTGCGGTGGTCAGGAGGTAGAGAGCTTAGCTGTGGCACCATTTGCCGGCAACAGACAGGATCGAAAACAGCAGTTGAAAGGCAATTGCCGAGAATTCTTTTATAAAGGACGGTGTAGTCCCTCATTCGTCCAGGAGTGTTCTATCATAGAAAAGGTTTCAGTCATAGTCATCTGGACACTGTTTTCAGAATCAAGACGTTTCGGCTCCCATCCAGAAGTCATTCTCAATTGTGAAAAAATGGAACGGGAACTCAGAAATTTAAGCTACTCTGTGTTACATAAGCCCTGCCCTCAGGAAGGAGTCTACCTGAGTATCTGTTGATTAGCTAGTTTCACCTGAAACTGACCTAATTGTTTCCATGATGGCCCAGTAATCAGTAATCAGACCTATTGTTTTCTGGCTGCACCTCCCTCATCACTGCTAAGTACCTGATTAGCATATGATTGGCATGATCAAGGTGCTAATACACTGTGGTAGTCTTTGGACAGATTGAATCTCAGACCACCATTTCTGTTCAAAGATGGGTTTTCTTTTTTCACAAAAATGGCTTCCTTGACACCCCGTTCAAACCAACTCTTCTCTCTACTTAGAATCTTCACCTCGCTGTCTTCAAATGTGTGGTTTGTAGCTTTTAGATGCAAATGCACGGCGCTCTGCAATCCTGAGTTAGCGCGTCGTCTGTGCTGATAAAGTCTTTTGTTAAGTGGCTGTTTAGTCTCACCTATGTACCGTTCTTTGCAGTTTTCCTCACTGCATTGAATTGAACTACATTGCTCTGTTTTTGTGTGGGCATCTTGTCCTTAGGGTGAATGAGTTTCTGTCTTAAAGTGTTGCCTGGTTTAAAGAAAACAGGAACATCGCACTGTCTAAAGATCCTTTGTAGTTTTTCAGACAGTCCCGATACATAAGGAATGGAGACACTGTTCCTTCTTGGTTCTGTTCCCCTTTTGTCCTGTTTTTTGGCTCTTTTAACTTTGTTGATAGCCCAAGTAGGATAACCACAGGCTGAGAGTGCACTCTGGACATGCCTTTCCTCTTTCTTCTTACCCTCTGAGCCGGTGGGCACTTCTTGGGCTCTATGTTGTAATGTCCGGATTACATCCAGCTTGTGCTGTAATGGATGGTGTGAGTCAAAGAGTATTGATCCGTATGTGTTGGTTTCCTGTACACTTCTATCTGGAGCTTTCCGTCCTTTCCTCTGAGTGTAGAACAATCAAGAAAGGCCAGGAGGTTCTCTTTGGCATCCTCTCGTGTGAACTTGATGTTGGGGTCCACAGTATTGATATGCTCTAAGAACGCTTCCAAGTCTTGGAAGTCTTGATTTTCACAAAGGTGTCATCTACGTAGTGGTACCAATGACTTGGTGGTGTGCCCGGGAAAGAGGATAATGCCTTCTTCTCAAACTGTTCCATGTACAGGTTGGCCACAATGGGAGAGACCGGAGAGCCCATAGCACAGCCGTGAATCTGTCTGTAGAAGTGTCCCCGGAATTGGAAGTAGGTTGTGTTAAGACAGATGTCTAATAGTTTGCATATGTGTTCAGGTGTAAGCTTGGTCCTTTGCTGCAAGGTGGAGTCCTCCTGCAGTCTTTTCCTCACCGCTGTCACTGCTTCTGAGGTTGGGATGCAGGTGAACAAGGACACAACATCATAAGAAACCATTATGTCATCTGGGTCCAACTGGAGATGTTTCATTTTGTCCACAAATTTCTGTGTGTTTTCCACATGATGTACTGTGTTCCCCACCAGCGGAGCCAAGATTGTAGTCAAATGTTTGGGTACGTTGTATGTGATGGAATCTGTGCTACACACAATGGGTCTGAGTGGAACATTCTCTTTGTGAATTTTGGGAAGGCCATAGATGCATGGAATGGCTTCCCCAGGGTATAGTCTGTAGTACAGAGGCCTGTCTATCACGTCCTCCTTCTCAAGCTTCTATAGACAGTCTATAACCTTCTTCTTGTAGCCATTGGTTGGATCTCTTAAGTTTTTGATATGTGGTTGTGTCTTCAAGAAGGTTGTTGACCTTGTGTTCAGAATCACAGTGCAGCAAACCTTGTCTGCTGGTAGAATGTTTATGCTGTGATCCTTCTGCAGTGCTGAAAGTGCCCTCCTCTCTTCGGATGTAATGTTGGAAGGAGGCGGTTTGGCACTCTTTAGTGTTGCTGTGACACGTAGCCTCAGGTCTGCAGCCTCTGCTTCTGTCATCCTGTTCTTCCTAATGGCTGTTTCTGTGGCTGTGATGTAGTCCACTGTAGGGATGTGGTTGGATGTAACTGAAAAGTTGAGCCCTTTGGAGAGCACATCTTTTTCTGCCTGTGTCAGGATGCGGTCTGATAAGTTCTTGATCCAATTGTTTCTGTTAACACACGTCTCCCTTTGTTCAGTCCCTGATCTCCTGTTGTGCTGGTCCTTTCCTAGATTCTTCTTATTCAAAAGGATGTTAAATTTCTTAATTTGCCGCTCCTTGCTCTTCCTATGTTGTGCACCCTGTGCTATCTGTGTAAAATCCATCACTCTCTTGAGGATTTCTTCTGGGACAATGCTTGTTAACTTCTGCAAAAATCTGTTCTGTTCTTCAAATTGTCTATTCTTGAGTTGTTTTCCCTGATCCTTTCACTAAGCATCTGGGTCAGGTTATTTCTCCAAATCTTCTCTGCTCTGTGTCCTTTTACTAGTGGTTTAATATGTAGGCTCTTGGGAATAATCTTGCTCTGCCTGCATCTTAGATTAAAACGGAGGTGGTTCCTGTGGTCTGCTAATTTCCTGGCTGTGTTTTCAAGTTCCCGAACCAGATCCAAGGTTTTTGTTAAAGGAATAATGAAACATTTTGTGAAATACACTCATTTACTTTCTTTCCAAGAGTAAGACGAAAAGACCAATATTGTGTGTGTGTGTGTGTGTGTGTGTGTGTGTGTGTGTGTGTGTGTGTGTGTTGCGTACATTATTGATTAGCCTAGCTTAGCATAAAGACTGAAGGAGGGGCACACCTACCAACACCTGTAAAGCTCATTAATTAACATGTTGTATACTGTTTGTTTAACCGTACACATGGACAAATTTACAATTTGTGGTTTTAGGGGCAATAAGGTCTTGGAGTTATTTGTTAATGAAAACAGTTTATCTGTCTACCCAGCATTTCTGTGCTACAGCCATAGCACAGGTTGCCAGATACTGTCTCTTTTTGAATAGATTTCTGGTGATTAGACCTAAGGAAGCTGCACAAATTCACTGTTCCAACACGTCACTCCCTTTTAGCTGGGCTGATGTCCTGATTCCAGCTCTGTGCTTGACACACAGACATGAGATTTATATCCATCTTCTCATCTTGGTGTTGGAGACAAAGTGAATACAGTGCTTTAATCCTGACATTGATGTAATGCAAGCCAATGATAACAAAGCATATTGTTCAGGTTGACCTTGTATGAGTACAGTGTTCCTAACAGAAGTGTTGATCATGGCCTGGGCATAGAGCCCATGTTATCAGATCACAGTGAGAACAGAGGGGCTACTGCAGAACATAAAGCATAGACAATGATGACTCATGCAACCTCGAAGGAAATAAAATTCTGTGTCACCTCAACATCAACATGTCATCCTGGCTGCCAAATTCTTTGACAAGACTGAATGCAAACACAGCCCTTTGTATGAGAGCTAAGTGTGTGTACACACTCCAGGCAGCACTTACATCTCAGAATAAGCAGTATTTGAAACTCCTTTTAACATCCGTAGGAAGTGTTCTCAAAGCAGAGGCAGCAGGTTTTTTTGTCAACACTTTCATTCCAGACATATTTTTGAAATTGTGGTGCTGAGGAATTACTGTCACTCACACAGCAAGAACCTCAAAGACATGATAGCTTGCTAAATGCTTAAAGCAGTGCAGAGTCTCGCCTTGCCACAGATGAAGTGCTGTGATAGTGATAAAGTGATTTTGAGGAATTACTCAAACTTGGAGCTGTGGGAGCATTTCAAAACACATCCATACAGTAACCAGAGCAAGTAAGCAGGCTGTATATGTAATCTCAAGTACTGTAGATTGATTTCTCAGTGCTACTAATCTTTCATGGAAAAACTTGAAATGCCACTTAAGAACAAATCTGTTCATAGGAGTGATTCTTGCATGATACACATTTAAATAATACACATTTAAATAATAATAATACACATTTAAATAATACACATTTGTGTGTGTTTCCTGTTGCCAAAACTTAAAAGAGTTAGCCCCATACAGGGGGAGAAATACTCTTAGAGTAAGAGAGACATATTTTGGCTCATATGAGCTTGCTGTGGAGAGTTTTGAGAGGAGGGCTGTGAAAATGCAAAACCTGCCTCAAACAGAGCTTAATTGTCACTCAACAAAAATACATCAAAGCAGTTTTTTCCAGAAATAGTGTTCTAAAGATGTGCTAACACTCCTGTAACCCCCTCTCTTCCAGAGGAGGACATTTACTTACAATAAATAAAAGCTCATTTCAAAACCATGGTTGCAAAGTACAGTAAAGTACAAGTTACATATATTTTTAAGTGTACAGTAACCTTTTGGGGAAAAGTGATGACCCTGACTTCTTGTATTTACAGGAATAAATATGTTGCAATAACATTTTATTGCATAGTATTTCCAAGCACAATTGATCAACTAGTTCATTTTTTTTCATCACTAGATCTACTGTCTATGTTTATATCATACAACAGTTACCTCTGACCATAAACACAGTGCCTAATGAAGTCTCTCTCCCACTGCTGCAAACAGTGTCACACATAAATGAAACATGCAGACGAAGTCAGAGGGTTAAGGTACTCTGAGATAAAGTGGAAGGGGAAATTACTAGCATGAATGGGCTGCCACAAACCCAGCAGGAGCTGAAAGTGATGTTCTCTGGTCAGCCTGGACTGAAACTCTAGTGGAACATTGCAACATTATTGAATGCAGGCATCTAAGACTTCAGGATGAAAGTAAAATGAGTCCTGCTTGTACTAGCTGCTGCAGGTGTACCTAATAATAGGTATATATTGAAGCCTAGACTCAATTCCTTTGTGGTGTGGTTTTGCTCTCATATAGCCCAGGACTGTTGTGTAGACAGTTGTGTGGAAGTGGGTATGGGTAGCTGTCAGCTGCAGAGGGAGAGGTGGTGGAGTTGCTCAGGTGAGCAGCATCATAGAGAGGTAATTAGCACAGCTGAACCCAGTTAACTAATTATGCTCTCCTTAAATACAGTAGCATGCTGGACACAAGAGAGGAAGAAGCAAAGATGGTCGGAGGAACGGCAGATGTAGAGGGAAAGATAGTGTGGAGAAAAAGAAAGAAAGAAAGAATAAATTGAAAACGTGGTGACAGCGTGTGTCTCAGGGCCAAGGGAACTCATGGTAGCACGATTCAGCTACAAGGTGTTTACGTCAAATTTGAGATTAGGGACTTAGCTCTCAGCAGAGCCTCCTAGGTTTATAGTTAGTGTGGATTCGGAGTCCACCAGTTTAGTTAATATGTTGAAAATTGTGACTTAAACACAGCCCTGGATACAGTTGCACCTCTTTCTACCAGAACAAGACAGTCAAAAAGATCTACACCATGGTTTACTGAGGGGAAAAAAGTGTTCTTAAGCAGGCCTGCAGGAGATTGGAACAGAGATGGTTAATCAGAACTGCAATTTTTCTACCTCTCATGGCACGAGTGCATGTTGAATTACAATTACATCTGTGGAATTATTGAACATTCTCATCAAAGGTGCCATCATCTTTGTCCATGCAATGAAATGCCAGACGAGAGGGAAACGGCCGGTGTGTCTCTACCTGTGTGGACTTCACACACCATAACCAATAATATTTCTCTCTCAATGTGCAAACATTGTGCAACAAACTAGAAGAACTTCAACTGCTGGTGAGGAAAAACCCTAACCCTAACCCTAGAGACTTTTCTTCATCTTCCATTTAGTGCTTCACAGAAACATGGCGCTGTGGATCCATACTAGACTCGGGTGGATACATCTGTTTTTAAACAGTGGCTGGTGTAATGATGTGACAGTGATTCTAAAGCACTGTTCTCATAATCTGGATTTTTTTTTTCATTAACTGCAAACCCTTCTACTACCCCTTGTGAGTTTGCGTTCTATATTCTGGTCGGTGTTTACATTTCACTGCAGGCCAAAATGCAGGAGGCACAGCACACTGACCAGATACTGTGTGTGAAGCAGACAAACCGTAATCTCGGACAAACAAACGGACAGAAAGGTAATCTCCGCCATGAACTCCCCAAATACAGACAGTTTATGAAATCCATGTATACCAACAGGCACCAGGGTGAGCTATAACAATGACGAACACTGGTTCACAGCTAAACTCTAAGGTTGGAAAATGAAGCATTCAGGAGTGGAGACAGGGACAGTTTTAAAGAGTCAAATTACAGGTTTAGCAAGGCGTGTAATATGCTAAATAAATGTACCATGAGAAACTTCAACAGTGGTTCTCAGCAAACAACTCTGCTTCTTTCTGAAGAGGTCTCAGACAGATCACCCCCTACTCTACTAATGACTTGCACCTGGCCAGCGACCTCAATAAGTTCTACTGTTGATTTGAAAGATAATGGGACAGTCCTGACACCATCCCAGGCAGGAATGACTTCCTGTGGCGCTCTGTGGTGCTTTTTGGTGGGATCAGTCTTCCGCTGAAGGTGCTACTTTGCTTGACCAGCACATCATGGAGTGGGTGGGAGACACTGTCCAAGATGGCGTGTAGTTTGGCCAGCATCCTCCTCTCTGACACCACCGCCAGAGAGTCCAGCAAGTGTACTCCCAGGTACTTGTAGTCCTCCACACTGTCCACACTGACCCCCTGGATGGAAACCGGGTTCACTGGTGTCTTGGCTCTCCGTCAATCCACAATCAGCTCCTTAGACTTTGTCGCATTGAGCCGCA
This sequence comes from Siniperca chuatsi, assembly GCF_020085105.1. Taxonomy (NCBI): domain Eukaryota; kingdom Metazoa; phylum Chordata; class Actinopteri; order Centrarchiformes; family Sinipercidae; genus Siniperca; species Siniperca chuatsi. The sequence goes on from NC_058057.1 coordinate 297,621, forward strand.
GATGGTTCTGCTCACACCATGAAACAAAGTTGCCCATCACAGCCCTGTACTCCGTCTCATCACCACCGCTGATACATCCCACCACAGCAGAGTCATCAGAAAACTTCTGAAGGTGGCAGGACTCCGTGTGGTAGCTGAAGTCCGTGGTGTAGATGGTGAAGAGGAAGGGAGAGAGGACAGTCCCCTGAGGGGCCCCAGTGTTGCTGACCACGCTGTCCGACACACAGTGCTGCAGGCGCAGGTGCTGTGGTCTGCCAGTCAGGTAGTCCACAATCCAGAACACAAGGGGGGCATCCACCTGCATTGCTGCCAGCTTCTCACCCAGCAGGACAGGCCAAATGGTGTTGAAAGCACTGGAGAAGTCAAAAAACATGATCCTCACCGTGCTTGCCGGCCTGTCCAGGTGGGTGTAGACGCGGTTAAGCAGGAAGATGATGGCGTCCTCAACTCCCAGCTGGGGCTGGTAGGCGAACTGAAGGGGGTCCAGGAGGGGTCTGACCATGGGCTGCAGCTGTTCCAGCACTAGTCTCTCCAGGGTCATCATTATGTGGGAGGTCAGTGCCACCGGTCTGTAGTCTTTGGAGCCACTGGGGCGTGGCGTTTTCGGCACAGGAACGAGGCAAGATGTCTTCCACAGAATGGGACCCTTTGAAGACTCAGGCTCAGGTTGAAGACATGTTGAAGGACTCCTCATAGCTGGGGGGCAGAGGCTTTTAGCACCCTGGGGCTAACGCCATCAGGGCCTGCAGCCTTGTTTGAGTGGAGTTTCATCAGCTGTCCTCTCACCTGGTCAGCAGTCAGGCACACAGCAGAAGTTACAGGTGGGGGAGGGGGGGAGTCGTCGGTCTGGAGAGGGCCGTTAGCCTGATGGGGAGGGGGGAGCAAAGTACTCAGAGGAGCTTGAGGGCCGACAGTAGCTGAGTTAGAGGGGGGATGAGCAGGAGCCGGTGTGTCGAATCTGTTAAAGAACAGATTAAGTTCGTTGGCCCTGTCCAAGCTGCCTTCAACTCCTCTGCTGCCAGTCGGTCTGAAGCCAGTGATGGTCTTCATGCAGCTCCAGACCTCCCTCATGTTGTTCTGCTGGAGCTCCAGCTTCCTCTTGTACTTCTCCTTGGCCTCCCTGATTTTCACCTTCAGGTCAGCCTGGATAGCCCTCACCTCCTCCCTATTACCATCACTAAAGGCCCTCCTCTTGGCATTCAGAATGTCCTTGATGTTCTTTGTTACCCACGGTTTGTTATTTCGGTAACAATGGACAATCTTGGTTGGGACATTGCAGTCCACACAGAAGTTATTGTAGCCAGTGATGCACTAAGTGAGCCCGTCAATGTCTTCGCCATGAGGCTCACAGAGTACATCCCAGTTTGTCACCTCCAAAGCATTCCTGCATTGTCTCATAGGCCTCCCCTGACCATCTCCTCACTGTCCTTGTGGTCACGGGCTGCCTTTTAACCAGAGGCATAGCAGGGTTTAAGGTAAACCAGGTTGTGGTCTGACCTACCCAGAGGAGTGAGGGTGGAAGAGTTGTATGCATCCTTAACGTTAGCATACAGCAGGTCCAGTGTCCTCTCCTCTCTAGTAGGACAGCTCACATACTGGGTGAAATTAGTCAGTGTTGTTGAAACACTGACATGGTTGAAGTCACCTGAGATTAATATGAGTGCACTCGGGTGTTGAGTCTGGAGATGTGCTATGGCAGTGTGAATGGCGTTGCACACCGATGCTGGGTTAGCAGAGGGGGGGATGTAAACAGCCACAACAATGGCATGTGAAAATTCACGTGGCAGATAATATGGCCGGAGTCCCAGAGCTAACAGTTCAATGTCCGGGCTACAGGATACTCTGCTTGATAGTAATGTGACCAGGGTTACACCATCTGTTGTTAACTAGAACAGCAAGCCCGCCGCCTTTCCGCTTACCGCTCCCAGTGTGATCCCTGTCGGCCCGAACATTCTGAAAGCCGTCGATGGAAACGTTATGGTCTGGGATATCCTGGTGTAGCCATGTCCCTGAGAAGCACATCAAACAACACTCATGAAACTCTGTCTGACTCCGGGCTAACGCCGTTAGCTCATCCATTTTATTCGCCAGCAATCTCACATTGCCCATGACGAGAGAAGGCAGACATGGCTTAAATCTCTTATTCTTAAGTCTCTTTTGTCTGCACCCCTCTCTCTTCCCTCGCCGCTTCGTTCCACCTCTGCATCCTCTGTGTTTCCTCCTCCAGATCTCAGTGGGGACATCGGTAGTCCTGGGCGCCATGCTGCTAGGCTTCAGCGCGATCAGCTGTTCCCTGGTGTAAACAATGCGGCCAAACAGCTGATCTGCAGCGGTGCCCTGACCGAGTAGCAGAAGAAGAAGTTTCACGGCAAAAAAAGTA